>NC_059303.1:10130359-10160359 GCF_017591435.1 Portunus trituberculatus | reverse complement strand
GCAAGAAAGTCAATTTAATAATCTTATGATGTTCAGGAACACATGCAAAGGTTTGTGATTACATAGAAAACTTACAAAAATTACTACGATTACTATCTTAACAATATCACCATCACCAATTTTGTTTATGCATAATGCATAAAAATCTAAATCCCTTTTCAGAACTAGGAATTTTAAATGAATTCATCCACAGGAAGGTAAAACATATCGCATACCAGCATATTGAAGCATTAAAAATATTCATCAATTTTCGTCAATTCGTTCTTAATTGAACTTTAATTGAAAAAGACACCGCTACCATAGAGTTGTGCGAAAGACGGTCATCACGAGTCAAAGAACAAACTTTTACGCCATTAACACAAATTAAATCGCACTTTTGCACATATATCTGAGTCGCGACGCACTTCCGCCGTACAATTCGCCCGTCCAAGGCTGCAAACAGGATTGATTCGTCCCTCACCCAACCTTATTCGCTTCGCGGGTCGTAAGTAATCGACGGATATACATAAAAAATCACCTCACTTCATCAACCTTTGACCGTCTATCCAATGTCTGTCGATATTGGATGCAGTAGCCATGGCAACGGGAGGCTGGACAGATGCCATTGATCTCAACCTTACAAGACGTCTTGGCAACCGCTGTCAAAGGGGAGGAGAAGGGAGGGGGCAAAGGAAAGGAAAGAAAAGGGGAGGGAGACGAAGGAGGTCATGGAAAAAAAAAAGTAAAAGAAAAACGGGTGGAGGCGGATGAAGATGGAGGGAGGGAAGTGGGGGAGGAAGGAAGCTTCGTTCACCGGGATTTACGTAAAAAATAATGGAAGATACCCCTGAAAAAACGCGAATGGCCTGTTTCCTTTCGCCCATGAAATGAGTTGATGGACGAGTCTGGCGGTGGTGGCAGCGACGGTGGTGGTTTAAGAAGGTTCTGATGACTTACTGAAGCGCCTCTTGCCACGTACAAGTAAAATAGCTAGTTATTTACTCGATTCTTTAAGAAATTATGCAAAAGCAGGTTACATGCTGACATCTATTCGGTAAAACAAAGTGACACTAGTAAACACTTACAAAATCAAAATTATAATACATTTGTCATTCATTCTCTCTCTCTCTCTCTCTCTCTCTCTCTCTCTCTCTCTCTCTCTCATCTCTCTCTCTCTCTCTCTCTCTCTCTCTCTCTCTCTCTCTCTCTCTCTCTCTCTCTCTCTCTCTCTCTCTCTCTCTCTCTCTCTCTCTCTCTCTCTCTCTCTCTCTCTCTCTCTCTCTCTCTCTCTCTCTCTCTCTCTCTCTCTCTCTCTCTCTCTCTCTCTCTCTCTCATCCCTACCAACCCACATCATAAAGATCCTAACAAACTAAACATAACTATAATATCTATGTACCACCACAATTATAAACCTTGATCTGAGCACCTAGAATATAATCAGTCCCCTTTAAACCAGGCCAGCAGAGAGATGAAAAGCCCGAGACATACTAGACACACATCCCTTAACCTCTTCAGTGCTGGGACACATTTTACTTGAGATTTGGATAAAATAAGACCATTTTATTGACATTAGGAAAGGTCTATGGAACTCAAAAGATTAATGGCCAGAGTCTTCACTATTTCAATTCTTCACAAATTCCTGAAGCTGTATATAATCACCTAATAGTAAGCAGAATGAATATGGAAACGCGTCATGGTACTTAAGGGGTTAAGACGCGAATCCAGACCAGCACAACGCCTTCAGACGCGCAAGGGTTCTGACACACGCCCACTGGATATCAAAACTGAGGCTTAGGCAAGTTCATCACGGAGAGGAAAGAGAAGGTACGGGGGAGATGAAAGAGGGAAAAGCTCTGTGACGATGATGCTGGAGGAAGATGGGATGGGTGGATGTATGAATGGAAAGATTACTTTAGTGAGAGTGAAGAAGGAAGAAGAAAGGATAGAGAAATGGAGGAAGTGCGTAAATGGGAACGAATGTCTATAAGAAAGGAACAAGGGAAAAAAGAGAATTAACAAAAAAAAAGTATGGTATATGATAAAACGAAATGCCATAAAACAAAAAGAAGAAAATCGAATCAAATAAGAGTATTTCAAGATGACAAAGTAAAAGCAATTACACGTACAATGAAGAAAAAAGGGCAAGAAACACAAAGACACAGGCGGGGAGGAGGAGGAGAAAGGGAGAAAGAGAGAGAGATTACATCCTGCTCAGAAGGTGATGTTACAATTAAGGGAAATAGAGTGATTCATTGGCCAACAGGGAACGCGTCTCCCCTTCAGCAAGAGGGAAGACGAGTGTTAATTACCTAAGAAACACACACCCGGGGCGATGCAACACCTCAGCAGGGAGCGCAGTGTTGTCTGAGGTGTTGCGGCTGTTGAACGTGCAGGTGATGAACGAGTCCGCAGCATCGCGAAACCTAATGAACGGCGAGGAGGTGAGACCCATCCATCACGTCAGCAACTTGGCGTAATAAGCAGGAAGTGAGATGGAAACAAAGGAGAAAGAGCAACGACTGGATGTTAATATAATGCACAGGCAAGATTACCTGCAAGAACTTATCCTGTAATGATGCGAGTTGTGAAAATGAGCGAACAGCCAGCAATCACGGAATAAAACTCCGGTAAATAACAAGTGAAAATAACCAAAACAAACCACATTACGCTTCCGGAAACACAAACATACACGAAAAAAAAAGCGTGAAAAAACACCTCCACATTTATTCCATGAAAAATAAAAGTAGAAAGGTAGAAAGTAAAGTCTTCTCCTTGTTTCTTCCTCCCCCCACAGCAGGAGTCTTACCACGGCACTCCTGCAAGACATTCAACTCCCATCACAAACTCACTGAAGAAGTTGCGGGAGCCATACCATAGTGTGATTAAGATGGGACTTTGGGCGTAGTGTTAACCCCGAGGGATAGTGAAGCCATAAATTATAACTAACCCACACTGCTTTCCTCCTCCTCCCACTCCTCCTCCCACTCCTCCACTTGTTCCGCTCTTCCCCTCATTGTATTTCTCTCTCAGCAGCCTTCTCCTTCTACGCATGCTTCTCCAGTTGTCTTCTTATTCTTTTTCTCTTACTTCTTCTATCCACATCTTCTTTCTCCCTAATCTTGTTCCTTTTGTTCCTTTTCCTTTCTTCTTATACTAACCGTCTTCCTTTCCCTTCTTTTCGTTCGTTCCAATTCTCTACTTTTTTTTCGGTTCTTTCAAATTAATGTAGGGCAACTTTTTTTTCAGTACTCGAGGATATATCTCTCTCTCTCTCTCTCTCTCTCTCTCTCTCTCTCTCTCTCTCTCTCTCTCTCTCTCTCTCTCTCTCTCTCTCTCTCTCTCTCTCTCTCTCTCTCTCTCTCTCTCTCTCTCTCTCTCTCTCTCTCTCTCTCTCTCTCTCTCTCTCTCTCTCTCTCTCTCTCTCTCTCTCTCTCTCTCTCTCTCTCTCTCTCTCTCTCTCTCGTCTCTATACCATTTATTCCTGCTCTCTCTGTCTCTCTCGTCTGTATACCATTTATTCCTGCTCTCTCTCTCTCTCTGTCTCTGTCGTCTCTATACCATTTATTCCTGCTCTTTTAAAAGCTTGGCCCTTTCTTAATCTGCAGTGTTACCCGTCCGTAAACAACTTATTAAGTGTAATTTTAACAGCCTGTAGCTTCTTTACCAAAAAAGTTTAACCAAAATTACTTATGGAAACACGTTTTCACTAATACAGAAACCTATTCAACCCTCACGCACATGTAAACTCTCTCTCTCTCTCTCTCTCTCTCTCTCTCTCTCTCTCTCTCTCTCTCTCTCTCTCTCTCTCTCCCTTCAACATATGATTTATGAAGTTTAATTAAAAATGTATAGAATAATGCGCCTATATTATTCAATGCCGGCCGTCGCTTTTGTGCAAGCTTACTGATATATTTCTTTCTTGACGCAAAATCGTTAATTAAACTTCTCTACTGAACCGAGTTGCTCAGTACGAGTAGGTTTGCTGCTCTCGCGTAACTCTACACTACTTATCCTCATCATACTCAACAATACTTATGATGTTTTGGTATTTTTTTATAATCGATTTGTATATTTCTCAGTATTTACTGTAACTAAATACCTAAGAATACTGATTATTTTCCCATGCAGTATCTATCATTGGGTAATAATTACTTTAGATGCCTCCTCTATGGCAAACTACTAATGAATACTACGTAATCTCTCAGTGACGTTATTTTATTGATACGAGAATAATGTTATTTACCTGCTACTTTCATTCCGCTTCTTCTTTTCCCACGATTTATTTACTTTCTTATTTTATCTATCTTTTTTTGCTCATCTTTTGGTCATCAGTTACGATTCCGAACTCGGTTTTACCTAACTGCTGGTATTGCTGTCATGTTTTACGTGAGACCATGTATTGCTGGATTTCTGCAGTCGGCCAGGATATATTATGTTATAATGGGCATTACTCAGACGCACTAGTGTTTCTTAATACCTAAATTAATTTTCATAACGAACGCCTGGAGGCTAGAAGGAAGAGACACGGGCCTGACGAGAATTAAAATTAGTGCTGCGACACTGAAATAGATTGAGTGGTGAGGGGGAGCGCTGCCAACCAGATCGTGCTCTGGCGGGACGGCGCGGGATGGGACTCTCATCTCCAACAGTCAGAGGAGCGTGGACAGACTGTGGTGCGCGCCCAGTCCCCAGATTTATCACCAATTATTTACTGAGACTATCTATACTATAATATCTAGCGGACCGTTTTAGCACATCATGTTCTCTCATCCTCCTTGTTTTCTTTTTTATTACTTAATACCACAGTTTGTACTGAGACGGATCTAGGATTGTCATAAAATTATTGTCGATTTTGAAGGCTAAATGTATAAATATTGTAGGCTTTGCAAGAAAATGTGAAACTATTGAGAAGAGAAATTGTTACGTTAAGAAACATCGTTGCAACGAATAAAATTGTTATAACGTTTACTAGTAAAATTGTTAGAATGTTTTAATACCACAAATCGAAACATATACTTGTTTTTGTACTTATTTATTATATAAATAAACGAGTTTATGGGCACACACACACACACACACACACACACACACACACACACACACACACACGAGACTGTCTAGCGTGTGGCTGAGAAGGGACTCGGACCGCGGATCCTCATTCCACTCGGCACAACCCGCGGCTGACCTCCCTAACGCCTCACTATTCCGCGGCGTCCTCTAGGCAAAGTTTTTTGTTCCTCCTCAGTTTCCGCACTTCTTTATGCAACACTCTCGCCTCCTGCCTGCATCCCCCCAGCCGCCACGCCACGCCGACCGTTCTCTTCCCGACAGGAATGACACCGAGTAAACGTGCTCACAAAGGAACAGAGGAGTTTGAATGAAATTGTGTTCATTCGTGGTTCTCGGACACCGCAGAAAGGACGGCGCTGATTGGTTAGCGGCCGCCGTAAATCAGGCGCACGTCATGTTGTGTGAAAATTACGAGGTCTCAGGCCATTCGTCAAAATGTCCGGGTACCCGTTCTCTGGCACGATACCCAGCCCGCACCCTGGCCAGCGGGGAGGGCACGTAGGGCGGCGTGGCATGGTGGCGGCAACCCAGCTTCCTCCTCCTTCCTATCATCCTTCCTATCATCCTATCATGCCCTCACCAACTGCATAGGCTATTCTCATGAAGAAGGAAAGACAGAGTTCTTATGGGTTTTTAGCTAACCTCTCGCCGTCCAGAGAATCGGACACGTGGAACCCTTGACTTAGGGTTTGGCACAGAGGTTTTGCCTCGAGAAACGCTACATGTAGTAGCCGGGCGTTGGTACAGCCGTGCCTCGGTACCTGAATCAGTTATACCACGCCGAGAGTCCGCAATATGCTTTGATGACATGTACGAGCAAGTGTTTAAACACAGACGCCGGCACGTGTGCAGGAATCCGCGCGCCACACACACACACACACACACACACACACACACACACACACACACACACACACTGTAGCATATCAAACAAACAGTGAAATACACACACACACACTTCTCTATAACGTAACCACACAGCGTACAGGAAAGAGCATCAACAAGGGCAAAAGTGACGGTCACATTGCCTCGAAGCCACCCACGCAGCAGATCATAAGGGACTGTGCAGGTTAGTGTAACATAATGGATGAAGATGACAATTACGTTTACGTGGGGCGTGTTAATGTAATTTGTGTCAGTTAATGATGTCATGTGTCATTTGTCGAAGGTTTCTTTGTACAAAATGTCTGTTCTGTACATGTTGAAGATTATTAATGATTTTCAAGATTTAAATTTGAACAATAGTTGATGTTCTAATTAATCTACGATACGTCGATCTATCGAAAAAATACCACGATAGTCATGTCTGCATTAAGTAGCGAAAATTGGTTTCAAATTATTGTTTCAACACTCGAGAGAACTGTGCACCAAAGGAACACCAAGTCTGTATCTACACTGACTGAGAAAAATTGAGACAAATGCTCATGGCAGTTGTTACTGACACAGTGAGACAGTTTCCTTTCCTATGGGATTGCAAGATGTCAAACAACTAAGTCTTACCAATGAATTGTTACATCATTTTTTTTGCCTCACCTCGTATATAGTTTTGCCTGTATTATCACTTATATTAATGTTTATTTATGAAGGTATTTGCTTTATTGGGTAATTATGTATTATCAAAAGGATTACTTTTTTGATGACTAATCATGCCAGTATTAGCACCACAATTTATTTGTATGTAACCTGTCTTGTGTTTTCATAAACATGCAAACCTTTTGTTTTCTCTTTCAAATCCCTTCTCCCACTTAGTTAATGACACTTATTTTTGCCTTAATACGAATAACTTTCACTTCTAATCTTTCTTAATACATATTTTAGTTTATTTTGCCTCCTACTATTCTTCCTCCATCACCTCTGTTTCTTCCTCCATCTCCTGCTGCTGCTTCAACTCCTCCTCTTCTCGCTACCTCTGGGTCTCCCCAGCCGCCAAATGGAGCGAGGTGTGTGGAGTCGAGCGGCAATCTGCGGGCTGGCCCAAGGGACTCCGCCACCCAGATTGCTTCAGGCGACGGAAATTAGCTAAGGGACAGGCCCTTCGAGGCTCAGCGGGGCTCCGTCAGGATGCTCCGCCTTCTCTTGCTTTTTCATCCTCTTTCTTTATAGATGTTCTTTTTTTCTTTTTGCTCTTTTAAACGTTCAGTTGCAATGAAGGGCTTTTATGAATAATGTTGATACAGGTTTTCAATTCAAATAGTATAAATCTATGAAAATTAACGTAATTCATAATCGGTGATGTGAATGCTAAAACAACGATTTTCTTCACAAAAATAAGGCTTTACATTTTATACTACACATATGCACCATGTGTACCAGGCTGCCCTCCCCTTATCAGCCGCCTACAACTGACACCGTACAAGCATCACGGCGCGCACCCCCTCCTCTCGCTTCTCCCTGGGGTGAGGGGAACAAGAAGGCAGTTTATACAAGGGGCTAATGATGTATTGGTAGAGTGGGTCGTCTTTTTCTTATCTTTTGCCTGTACCTTAATGGCACTATGCACTTCTGGGCCATCCCGCCGCTAGGATAACACCCAATAAACCACACACACTTATATTTATTTATTACCGTGCTTCCTCAATGCGCCATTTATTGCCTTAAGAGCAGAAAAAAGAAGAGTTATGGAGGTTAAATGTACACTTCATGGGCTTCCGTTTATCTGCAAGACTGCCTCGAAGGTGCTCCAATTCCCATGCTCAATGAACAAGCCCCTGTTTTCTTTCCGAACCAAGTGGTAATTATGGGAGAAAATGAGGGTTTGAATGGCCGCTTGTGTTTGGTTAGATTTATGTCCATCCTATTTTTTTATCGTTTTTATGAGAATTTTATCGTGCATTTGGCGACTCAGGAGGATCTGGTCAAACAAGAACAAGGAGTCGTAAATGTATTAATCTGCCTTCTGCTTTTAGTCACTGGTGGGTCAAAAGCAGGAAGCACTTCAACATTATTACCGGTTACATCTCCTGAAGAAACGTTATTCGCAGTTAAGGAGAGGAACGTGAATGGGAAGCAATATAATGAATGGGAAGTGTCAAGGAAGATTTCTTAATGGGTCGTTGACTTCAAGTTTGTGAGTGAACTGCTTCGCTTTGTCTAGTAGATTCTCTCTCTCTCTCTCTCTCTCTCTCTCTCTCTCTCTCTCTCTCTCTCGCGGTTACTGAGCTAAAGTCAGGATGTAATTACGTTATCAAATATTCTGTCGAGCCTTGCGGATGAGAGAGAGCGAGAGAGCGAGAGAGAGAGAGAGAGAGAGAGAGAGAGAGAGAGAGAGAGAGAGAGAGAGAGAGAGAGAGAGAGAGAGAGAGAGAGAGAGAGAGAGAGAGAGAGAGAGAGAGAGAGAGAGAAAGGGATGGGCCTCTGGGAATTACAAGAACTGGCGTGAAAGAAAATGGGATGGAAGGTTTCTGGAAAAGGTTTAAAATTTACGCTGAGGTTGAAGAATTGAGATGAATAAGTAGGTGGGACAGAGGCTCATGGGGATGGATGTGGACTGTAGAGAAAGGATGGAGAGACAAGGGGCAGAAGGGAGACGGGCAGGACAGAGAAGTAGAAACAGGAAGGAAAGCGAGTAAATGAAAATAAAGGTATAAATGTGTACGAGTGAGAATAAAAACAAAGGTGGAAAACAGAGGATAGGAGTTAGAAAAGTAGAGACAAAGGCAAATAAATGATGAATATGAATTGGGAATAAGTATATCAAAGAAAACGTAAAAGTAACATGGTTGATAAATGTAGACAAAGTAGACAGACATGGATAGAGGTAATTCCTTTTAAAAGAATGATCTTGAGATAGACACCGTTAGAGAGAGAGAGGAGGAGAATGCAAGACTACAATAAAAATAAGTAAACAATCAAAAATAAATAACAAACCAGTCTAGGTAAGAGAATGCCCAAGAGAACTACTGTACACACACACACACCGCATAGTGTAGTGGTTAGCACGCACGAGTCACAATCGAGAGGCCCGGGTTCGAGTCCCGGAAAGCGGTGAGGCAAATGGGCAAGCCTCTTAATGTGTGGCCCCTGTTCACCTAGCAGTAAATAGGTACGGGATGCAACTCGAGTGGTTGTGGCCTCTTTTCGGTGTGTGTTGTGTGTGATGTGGTCTCAGTCCTACCCGAAGATCTGTCTATGAGCTCTGAGCTCGCTCCGTAATGGGGAAGACTGGCTGGGTGACCAGCGGGAACCGAGAGTACACACACACACACACACACTGGTCTCAGACCTATTCGGAAATAATGAGCTCTGAGCTCACACACTGGCTGTCACACACACACACACACACACACACACACACACTGGATCGTAGGAGTGATATATAGGCAAAAAAGTGACGGAGAAGAGGAAACACCGAAAGGAGAACAACCTGAAGAAGAGGTCGAAAAAAAGGGAGAAAGGCAGGGCAGGTCTGTCTGGGCGGCGTGAAGATGGTGCATTTCTTGGTAGCACGGGGCACTACAGAGCCAGAGGTAATGGTGACTGGAATGACCCAATCAGGTGAGGCGGGGCGGTTGGAGATTCCTGCTTCCCCTCTGGACCCCGAGAACTCTGATAAAAATCCCAAAACTAATACAAGATTTTGCCGCGGCGCCTCGTCTAATTACCCAGACGTAATAGGGACGCAGGTCTCCCGAGGAAGGAACTTGTGGCCGCCTCTCCAGACTTTGAGGAGCTTGGGGCCTCCGAGCTCTCCAGCCGGCATGATGGAGAACAGAGGCGGGAGGGGGCGGGAAAAGGAAGATTGGAGACTCAGACGTAAGAAGAGGAAGAGAAAGACGCGGGAAAGGATGAGCAGGACGAGGGCAAAAGTAAGAGGATGAAAAAGATGACGACGTGAAGGATAAGATGAACAAGGGCTAGGGATAAATACAGAAGGATAAAGATGGGAAAAGAACGACACCAATGAAGAATTTATAAAAAAGTGGAATTTTGTAAGGGAATTGGATTGGTAAATGATAATGAATTCGTCAATAAAAACTGTAAAAATTAGCTTTAGAATTATTGAAATGAAATCATATTTGTTAAGCGAGAAGAAAAACAATTGATTTCTTCAATTACTGATAATACTTCAAATTTCAGAACAGCTACTTTAATATCAAGCGATGTGTGGGTGCGTGTGTGTGTGGGTGCGTGTGCGTGTGGGTGCGTGTGCGTGTGGGTGCGTGTGGGTGCGTGTGCGTGTGGGTGCGTGTGCGTGGGTGCGTGTGTGTGTGGGTGTGTGTGTGGGTGCGTGTGTGTGTGGGTGCGTGTGTGTGTGGGTGCGTGTGTGTGTGGGTGCGTGTGTGTGTGTGGGTGCGTGTGGGTGCGGGTGCGTGTGGGTGTGTGTGTGCGTGTGCGTGTGCGTGTGTGTGTGGGTGTGTGTGTGTGTGGGTGCGTGGGTGTGTGTGTGGGTGTGGGTGTGGGTGTGTGTGTGGGTGCGTGGATGCGTGGGTGCGTGTACGTGTGCAAAGATCGAGAAGAATTTCAGTTATCTATTTAGCAATTTTTTTCTATTTTTAACATATTAAGAGCTCTATCAAGACCGTCACGTTGGCTCTCTGAAACAAGACACCCGGGAGGTTAAAACAAAATGATACAAAGGGAGCACCGACGAAATACAAACAGATAAACAAGACACGACGTGCCACCACCACAAGGACACCGCCAGGTAAATAAATCATACACTGCTAACCAACTAAAACAAACCACACCATTACCTCATCGCTGCTGCACACACACACACACACACTCACATCTAAGGGAAAAAGAAGAGGGAAAAATAAAAAAAATATATATAATACAGAGGTGATCCCCGCTAGTTGCAAGGCGAGGGACGGCGAGCGATTGTTTGTGAATCCTTGATGTGGCAAGTAATGAGGGCGGTATCTCCCGCCGGTAATCACCATTTATCAGCCTCTCATGATAGACGACCTCCCTTTCTCCCCCTCTTTCCTCCTCCTCTTTCACCTCCTCATAGCCTTCCTCCTGCTCCTCATAGTCTTACTCCCCTCTATCTCTTCCCTCCACTTCTCCTCCTCCTCCTCCTCCTCCTAACTTCCCTTTCTCTCTTACAGCCCTCCTCCTCCTCACTACTGTTTCTGCTTTCCTTAAGAAGGAAAATTTCAAGATGATTATGTCGGCAGTTTTTGTTTTGAATACATTTTTAGGAAGGTATGAGCTATTTACATATTTGTTAGTTTCATTTATATATATATATATATATATATATATATATATATATATATATATATATATATATATATATTAACCACAAAAGCTGTTTCCTCTGCCTCTCCTTCAGCATTTTTCTCTTTTTTCCGGTCTCTTTCCTTTTCAAGGAAACAGACAAGCAATCATCCTTCCCCCCTCTTCCCCCCCCCTCTCTCTCTCTCTCTCTCTCTCTCTCTCTCTCTCTCTCTCTCTCTCTCTCTCTCTCTCTCTCTCTCTCTCTCTCTCTCTCTCTCTCTTTCCTCAATCACGCATTCACACTCACACACTCACTCACTCACTCAACATCTTTTTCCCCAACAGCAGAAAAAGAAGGATGGTCATGAAGCTCTTCCGTACACTCACCCTATAATTTTTCGTTACCGCCGCTTGTCACACTTCTCATTCCCCCGCCTGAGTCATCACCATCCGTCATGAGCGTCACGAGGCACCCACTAAATAGACCCGTCGGAAGGCGTCCCCCACACACCCCAACCCTCTCCCTCTCCTTCAGCTTGCGTGTCCAGCTGGAAGGTTGTTATGGGAAGGAAGCTCATTTTACTAATTTGAGGTGCGCGCCATCCGTCAGAGTGTCCGTCGGTTTGTACAATCGCTGAGTGAGTGATAGGTGTGGGGACGTGCATATCTGACTTGTGCATGCGCGCTCTCTCTCTCTCTCTCTCTCTCTCTCTCAATTACAGCAAAGATAAATGAAAGGAAACCATGCAGATAGGAAGGAAGGGTGGTGGTGGTGGTGGTGGGTGGTGGTTGAGCACACTGGTTGTTGCAGAGATGCTTTTGTATATATTATAATAAATAAAAACACTCTTTCCGAGTTTTAGCTTTTCAATTTCAACTTTCCACAAGTGCTATTTTTATTTCTCCAAAGTTTCTGTCAGTCACGTAACGAAGAAAATAATAAACCCTGTCACAAACCACGCCTTGCAATTAACTCCGCATCAAGACTTTTACCTGTCATACAATTAGCTTCATTTTAACTCGGACATGACGGCAGCCATGATGGACCCCTAGGGACATCTATCATCCGTCAAGCTTACTATTATCCGGCGAAGGCCCTGCAGGAGGAACACCCGCCTGATGCGGACAGAATAAGAAACAAAGGGAATTAGGTGCCAGTTCTTTAAGGAATCCTGGTAGATGAGGGAGGAGCACCGCCCTTGGAGAATCCTGCCGAGGTGGACGGGTGTTGTCTGGGCGGCTTAATTGTTTCTAAGAGGCGGGCATGCAAGCAAAGGGACGGAGGGCGGAGAGCATGAGGCCAATTCATACGCGAGCCTCCTAGTGGGTGAAAAATACATCAAAACCTAGTGATAATGAGCTTTAGGGGGACTGAGCGCGTTCGAAACCTTGCTCACATGCACGACTTCCACAACTTTTTCGAGCCTTTTTATCTCCAATGTATCATAAACATACCTCCAGTATAGAGTATATTGTTTATCTGTACTTATTGGATGAAATTCTCGATAACATGGCAAAATAAAGATTAAAAGTCGTTTGAGAGTAAGTTAATAAGGTACAAGGCATGGAAGGATCGGGACGAAGGCTGGAGTATCACAGAGGCTGGTCGACCCAAGTGACATCTCTGCCAGACAACGATAATGAAAAAGACAGCCAGCGCCATCTGTCAGCAGCGGCAGCGAGTTCATCCAGACAAAAGGTGTAATGAGAAGCACCTCGATAAACCAGGAAGTGAAGAATGTGAGTTAAGGTTTGTGTGACGCGTTTCCCCAACTCCTTTTCTCCCTCTTTTTTTTTTCTTTTTACGTTGTTCTGAAGCACTACTGTCCTTCTGGCACTAAACTTTACTAACAGGAGGACTTATAAAGGAGTCTGTCATCAACTCCAACTAACATGTACCTCTGAAAAGACTTCAGTATCGACCATAATACTACCAGCAATTTATGTATTTACTCATAACTATACTCAACATTTACAACACAAGTGCTTACCGTGAAGAGCAAATAGTAACAAACCCGCAGACCTTTTCTATAATGTTTGATATTCTGACATAACTTGTAGTAGAAGGGAAAAAAAATAAGTAACTAATAAATATTTTTCCCTACTGCACCTTAAGCTTAACATTACAGCAACACGTGACAGTCAAAGGTAAGAAAAGAAGAAGCTTCGTCAGAGCCCAGCCAGCCACACATCACTGCTTACACCATAAAAGGCAATCACATCACCATAACGGCACTCATAAATCCCCACAAGCAGCATAAAAGCCATTAATGTTCAGAGGAAAAGAAGAAAAAAAAAAAAAACCTAAAAGTAGCGACAAGTACTAACTGTCAACACGGAATTCAAATCTTACAATGCTTTTCAGATTTACAAATGATGGCGCTCATCGACGCCTGGCCAAGTGACGTCACGGATGACAGTCACTTGCATGCACGACGGTCATCAGGGAACGAGGAAACCCGTCCGCATCAACCACCATCGCTACCTTCTGTCTTTAACCTTCTCTACCATCAACACTTCCTCTATATATTTTCCTCTCTCTGCCTTGCCAAAACATCCCTTCACCAAACAACAGACAGTAACTTTCCGATCTCCTCTGCTCTCACCTTCTATTAAACTCTTTCCTCACCATCATCCGTTATAGCCCTTAATCCGCAATCGCTACGAGAAGCTGGCCAAGAAGCAAGTCCTACTTCTAAATAGTGCTTTAGAAAGTTACTTCTACATGAAAGTCACGAGAGAGAGAGAGAGAGAGAGAGAGAGAGAGAGAGAGAGAGAGAGAGAGAGAGAGAGAGAGAGAGAGAGAGAGAGAGAGAGAGAGAGAGAGAGAGAGAGAGAGAGAGAGAGAGAGAGAGAGAGAGAGAGAGAGAGAGAGAGAGAGAGAGAGAGAGAGAGAGAGAGAGATTCCTTGACATGAATAAAAAAAATATCCACGACCAAACAGTATAAACTTTCTCAACTTTCTCCTAACAGCCTTTCATCTCTTTAGAGCGAGAAGCATTGGTGGATTATAAAACAGAGGCAACGAGTAAAAATGAATTATGGATACGCACACTGGACGAACATGGAGTAACAAGGAACAAAGGTGCATTAGTTAAGAATGGGGACACAGGAGTTTGGGTTTGACTTGACTCTTCCAGAAACATAACCTTCGCTACCCAGACCTCGCGTGCACTCCGTAATCTTCCGCCAGCCCGCAAAACCATTACGTGGACACGAAACATAATCAAAATCCCAAAGATATATATAATTTATACAATAAATAACAAGAGTTCCCTGTATATTTTACGAGGCAGTGAATCACTAAAGGCTGCAATTAATCCATAATGACACCAGCTGACCGACGCAACACTCTTTGTTCGGTTGTTAAAATTATGATTGTCACGGAGGAAATTTTCTCGGTGATGGACGATAGTTATGGGAAGCAACGTAAAGCCACGGCATTCCCAAGTTTGCGGCACGGAACCAACCACCGGGGCGTTCTGAGGGTTGTCTGAGATGAAACTCAAGGGGGAAGCAGCTCACATGACTAGAGACTGGCTATTTAGTTCTCAAGTTACACAAATACAAGTTTATGCTTCTCTTTCTTACTAAATTTTCGACCGGTGAGGATGATGCGTGGCGGCGAACCTTGCCTAGCTCAAGTAAACATTATAATCTTGCATTATTTATATACGTATTTCTCCATTTACATAGCGGTTAAGAGAAAATTCTCGCTTGTAACACATATGCTATTGGAATATTTATGACAGAAAAAAAGGGTTTGGTGGTTATTTTTTCTCATGCGTTCGTTGTTTAAGAAAAATATAAAAGTGTGTGTGTGTGTGTGTGTGTCTGTGTGTCTGTGTGTCTGTGTGTCTGTGTCTGTGTGTGTGTGTGTGTCTGTGTGTGTGTGTGTGTGTGTGTGTGTGTTGGTTCGGGATATATTTCCATCTATATGTATTTTTCCACTTCTATTCCCGTCCATTTATCAGTCCCGAAAGACAAACAAGCCACGCGTCATCACAGCAGTGCGGAAGAGCAACAAAAATAAACACAACAATTTGCAGCATAATAGAGCAAAATAAATATGCACTAAAAGCTGGATAGCATTCCTTGACTCTCACATACATGCAAATTGAGGTCAGAGGGGAAGGGGAGAGACAGGGAAGGGGAGAGGAAGGGGAGGGAAGGAAGCATGTACGTGCCTGCGGTCATGCACTAACTCCCTCTCCCCTTCCTGCTCCTCGTACGCATAAAAAAAGCACACAAACATACCAGTGTGGATTTATGTGGTGGATGACGTGACAGGCGCAGGTGCCGGTGGGAGAGAAAGTGCAACGTGCGGTCAGGTGAGCAGTAAGTGTTGGAGCTGCTTCTGTATAACTGCAATGGAAAGAAAAGAGAAAAATGAACGGACTCTCTCAATAGAAGAAAAGATACATGAAAAATAAGACATACATTCACAACAGCAGTAACATTTGCAATATGAAGATACAAATAGGAGATAAACCTGAAAAGAATATGCAAAAGAAAAAAAATCATGCTATCTTACTTTATTCAACACAAGAAAAACTAGTGAAATACTTTTAAAGCAAATTTGAAATAGTGTGAAAAAGAAGAAAAAAAATACTTCGGACGTAAGTAAACTAATAGGTCTAGGTTTCTCTCTCTCCGGCAGCCTTCCTCGCCGAATCGTGACTAATACCCGAGAATTCGTCAAGATTCGTGAAGCTGATTTGACTCAGAACTCAAAACAAAATTCCCCTCACGCGCACTCCAGAATGAAAATCCACTCAATCCATTTTTCCATAGGGAGCAAGAGTGAGGCATTGATCATGATTTACGTTGTGAGTGGTTCCAGGAGGAGGAGGAGGAGGAGGAGGAGGAGGAGGAGGAGGAGGTGCCAAAAACGAGAGGAGGTAGGCAAAGGAAGAGGTAGAGCTAGGCGTAGATGGAGGAGATGCTGGTGGAGGAGGAGGAGGAAGTATGCGAAGAAGAGGTGGATGAAAAGATAGACGAAGACAAACAGGAGGAGGAGGAGGAGGAGGAGGAGGAGGCAAAAGAAGAAAATGAAGTGGAGGAAGAGGAGGAAGTGAAAAAGGAGGAGAGTAGAAGGAGAAGGAAGAGGAGGAGGAGGAGGAGGAGGAGAATATGAGGAAGAGGAGGAGGAGGAACAATTGGTGAACAAGGAGTTAAGGGGTCACAAGGAGCAGCTCATGGCGATGAAAATGATAATGAAGACGGTCCTAAACTTATGGATGAAGATAGTAAAGACGCGGACTGCCATGATGATAACCCGGCATCTTTATCAAGCTGAGGATGATGGAGATGATAGTCAGAGGAACAAGACCCAGCTAGAAATGAGCAGCTGTGACGGTGGCGACGTCTTAGGTGATGTTTCTATCCAGATAATGATGATGGTGATGATAACAATGGTGATGAGGACTGGAGCGTTAGACAGATGGTGATGGCGGCAGCTTAGCAGAGACTGAGGTAAGGACAGAGGGAGGAGAGGTGAGGAGGAGAAGGGGGTGATATCTCAAGGTGGGGAGAGGGATGGATGAGCAAGGGTATGGGGAAAGATGCTGATGATGCTGATTAATGATAGGAAAGATCAGGAGGACAATGATAGGTGGCAGGCAGTCATCACTATCTCCCTGACGACGAGAATAATTCACAGTCACTGCCTCTAAGGAAGACGCCAAGAAGGAGGCGGCGGGGGAGAGGACAGCGCCGTGGTCCCCGTGCCCTGGAAGTGACGTGAACGGACTGCTGTATGAATATAATAAATATGTCTTGGTGGCCACGAATACTTGAGAGCTTCAGGTAATACATTAATAGCAACGCACACTCATTCACACTCGACGAAAGGCTGCGTACTGTAATGCGCGAGTATTTATTGAACTCAGAATTTGTGTTGCGCCAAACAATGAATTGCCTTTACATTCTTCTTTATTGGCAACCCTAACGATATTCATGCTTATAATAATACCAGAGCGAGTTCTTGGCAGTTGTAAACAGAGACATTAAGTAAGCAGAGGATGGCTGAGAGGATAGAATGCCTCAAAAGTATGTCATTAAATCACAAAAAACCCTAATGTACTCCTTCAGGCATCATTAACAGGCCTCGCTAATGCACGTTCCGACACTTCCCGCCATAAACCATAAGACAAAATCACCTGTAACCTAATTTACGCTTTGTTCTCGGTTCTCACGCCATCAAAAGGAACTACTCACGAAGCCGATGCCAGTCCAATAAATCTGGTGCATTTGGGTAAATATAACAAGTGACTGTCGACTGATCCATTTATGTACCATTAGAGAGACGGAAGAAGCAAGCCGTGGGAAGGCACCGAATACGTAAGAAGCAAGCGGTTTATGAATAATCCATCGGGGGTTGTTTGTGTAGCGTCAGAGGTGGTCGGTGGTGGGCGCCATGATGGAGCTCTCTGAGGGGTGCTCTGACGACACGATTTTTCTCCTGCTTGTGGTATGGCTGCCAGAACCACGATGACTGCCGCCGCCGCCGCCACGTTCACGACCTACTACGTACATACAAAGTCTTAATATAAAATGCTCACCTTATTCTTTGCTATATGCCGAGAAAAGACCGTCCACCATTCCAGACTTAAACAAAAGTGCGAGATGAAGTAACGAGTTTTCATGTTCTGCTCTATCTATTTATTTGTTTATTTCGTTGTGCGTTTCTGCCGATCGATCTGTTGCCGCCGCTCTTCTCTCCTCTGCTCTACTCATCCGCGACTGCTGGCAGCCTCTTTGCGCCATTTCGTGATTATATTTAACGTTGCTCGGTACACATAACGTACTATTTAGGAAGCGACTCGAAATGTGCATTTCTGGCACTGACACTGGCACTTCCTTTAAAAAGCACACAAACTCATAGATATATATTATTTCCTCTGCATATAAAAAAAAATATATTACTCAACCTGATAGCGAAATAAGTGATAGAAGAAAAAAAATTATACAAAAAATATTTCCTACTGGATACAAACCTGCGGACAATTATCATTAGTCATCGTCCTCAACATTCTCTCACATCAGGGTTTCTCACAAAGCACACACAATCCCGAAAACCAAGGAAAAGATGCTATTCCGGGCAGGGGGGGAAGGGGTGGAGTGTAGAATGATGCGGGCTAAGGGCAGTATTGGGGGAAATAAGAGCAATATCGAGAGAGAGAGAGAGAGAGAGAGAGAGAGAGAGAGAGAGAGAGAGAGAGAGAGAGAGAAGAGAGAGAGAGAGAGAGAGAGAGAGAGAGAAAGAAAGAGAAAGAAAGAGAAAGAGAGAAAGAAAGAAAGAAAGAGAAAGAAAGAGAAAAGAGAAAAAAGAAAGAAAGAAAGAGAAGAGAAAGAAAGAAAAGAGAGAAGAGAGAGAGAGAGAGAGAGAGAGAGAGAGAGAGAGAGAGAGAGAGAGAGAGAGAGAGAGAGAGATTCCTCCAGCCGGCGTGACAGGGGGTTAGGGGGTTATTTTTTTTCCCAACTTTTTTTTTTTTCTCTCGAAGGGTGAATAGTCGCGTCTATTCTATTGTGGAGGTCTTCATCCTTCAGCCTGTCATGGTCTCTCCAGCCGCCTTGTTTGCCGGTGGAGACAGCATGAGAGGTCTTCATTTTCCACGCTAGAAAATTTATTCAAGTAGGAAGAAAATCCGTGTGTTGTGCGAGGCGTACATCGTAACCCAAAAACGGTCCACCTTTTAAGAGAAGCCAGCTTTTATCCTTGGAATACACTCGTTGAGAGAACTCTGTTGAACATTAGTTTTAACGCCGCAATGAAAGATATCAGCGTTGGTAGTGGTACTAGCAGCTTTGGTAATCGTGGTAGTGGTGGTAGTGGCGATCTTTATGGTTTTAGCGAGAGGTGAAGTAGTAGTAGTAGTAGTAGTAGTGGTGGTGGTGGTGGTGGTGGTGGTGGTGGTGGTGGTGGTGGTGGTGGTGGCCCGCCTGGTGGATGCAGTAAAACAATGTACAAGGCCAGGTGGGGGACAAGTGATGACATGTGAGGCTGGGATGTGTTGCATGGCTTCACTGCATAACGCATGACGATGATGGCCACTGCACCTGGTTCACTCTCATGATAATTGGATAATTTCAATGATAATTGGCATGTGATAACTAAACCACAAGACGCTTCGCAGTAATTTAAGTCATTTGAAGTCATTTTTCAGCCGCAATGGAAGCTGCCAGGAGCACTGAGCTCATCACGGCAGCCACGACAGTAATGAACTATAAACAAACTCAGGCTCAGACCAATCACAGATCTGGATTTTTTCTCACTCAGAATTTCTTACTCAATTTTGCTTTAACGAATATTAAAATACCAGGAAAAAGACGTAAAAATTCTGGCATACATAAAAATATGCCCTTTACAACTGAGACCTGACATTTATTTGCAACAAGCTAGAGGAGACCACACAGTTCAAGAAGAAACAAGACCACAACAATTTATCCCACATAACCAGAGACCAGAGCCCCAGATACGATACACTGTGGCATAAAAACACACACTCCACCTCCTATGTTCTCCACCAACACCAGAGCCTAATTAATTTGAGGTTTTGCACACGCCTGTTCTCCTCCTCCCCACTGTTCCCACAAAATGAGGCCGACTTAATAGATGCTCAGACTTCCATCTCGAAGGTAACGCCCTCCAGCCTCTCTCTCTCTCTCTCTCTCTCTCTCTCTCTCTCTCTTACTCTCCCATCCCACGATCCCCCACCCGACCCTTTTCCTCCTCTCCCTTTCTTCTTAGTCTACTTCTTTTCTACCGGTCTTTTTCCTCTTTCTTCGCTACCCTTTACATTTTTTCTACTCTAGCAACCCTTGCATTTCTTTCTCTCCATAATTTGTTTAATATTATCATTCATTTCCTTTATTTTTCTCTTTCTCTCTAAACTTTTTCTTCAGTAACATGAACCCCCCTCTCTCTCTCTCGCCACTCTCTCTCTCTCTCTCTCTCTCTCTCTCTCTCTCTCTCTCTCTCTCTCTCTCTCTCTCTCTCTCTCTCTCTCTCTCTCTCTCTCTCTCTCTCTCTCTCTCTCTCTCTCTCTCTCTCTCTCTCTCTCTCTCTCTCTCTCTCTCTCTCTCTCTCTCTCTCTCTCTCTCTCTCTCTCGCCATAGAGAAACCGGGTATCCCATAGGTTCTGAGGGACAATACCTTAACCCACTGCTTCCCCTGACAGAGATCAAGTGGTGATGGTGGCAGTGGTGGGGATGGTGGTGGTAATTTTGATAGTGGTGGTGGTGGTGGTAGAAAAGCAAAGGATGGTCAGATGATATAAAAAAAAAGAAATGTTAGTTGGTGTGATGTAGTGCTATAAAATTAGTAATGGTCACTGAAGGGAATGTAAATGTTGTGAATGGTGAGAGTACTGAATGAGAGGAAAAAAAATAAAATATGCAGTGTTAAAATCATTTATTAAGCGAGAGAGAGAGAGAGAGAGAGAGAGAATTTGAGGGCCCTGGAGTGGGAAAGAGGCAGTGGGGCAGGTAGGGAGAGGCAAGGGAATGCATGAGAAAAGAATTAGGGTGAGCTAGTGTGTCCATGAAAGTCCATGTTTAAGGGTGAGAGGGTAAGGACTATGGAAGGGTGAAATATTCTTTACGTATTAGTTCAGAGAGCATAAAATGGAGTTTGGGAGAGTGGCTGGGTGGCGTGAACTGAATAGGAAGAGACACAGGGCGAGAGGAAGAGGCTGGGGCGGGTGCGGTGTGTGAGGGAGGGGACGGGAAGACCTCGAACCCTCAATTCATCATCAGAAAGCGAGTCCCGGAGGAGTCTGTAAAAGGGAGTCTTCGGGCTCACATCTGCCCAGGAACCTCCCTAGAGGGTCTGGCAGCCAGAGAGAGAGAGAGAGAGAGAGAGAGAGAGAGAGAGAGAGAGAGAGAGAGAACCACCCAGCCAGGCAGACAACCAGCAAAGAGATAAAAAAGACAAGACGATCCAGACCCACAAAAAAGCTAGAAAAGTCTTAATTACGACGAAAACTAGAGAAAAAAAGAAAAAACTAATATTGACTTAATCTTTACAGTCTTCCATCGTTGCACTACATACGTTTGACCTTCGACTTTTATTTAATTCGTGGGAGCATCTCAGCGATTCTCAAGGGCGGGAGGCTTCCCGAGTGATAATCTAGAGAAGTAAATTGCCGGGAACAATAGGAACCCAGCATCTAGGGGGCGAGTGGACCCCCTACGAGGCGTCGGGGTTACCGGGGTGACAGTGCATTAATCAGACGAGGAGGAGGAGGAGGAGGAGGGAGTAGGGGAAGTAGAAGGAGGGTCTTTCGCTCTCTGTCCGCCACACTCCTCCCGAACACGCCCATACCTCCTCTTTATACACGGTCTCTCTCTCTCTCTCTCTCTCTCTCTCTCTCTCTCTCTCTCTCTCTCTCATGCACCTTCTGTTCTATTTCCTTCAATCTTTCGTTCATTCTCCTCCATTACCTTCTTTCATTAGCTTCCTCATGACCGTTCCTCCCTCTTCCTCTTCTCCTCAAACATAATCCTTTCTCCCTCTCTCTCTATCTCTTTCTGTCTTCCACTTTTCCTCTCTCCTTCCTACTCCTCCCCTCTCCTCCATTTACGTTTCCAAAGACCTCCCTCAGCCTACTTCAAATCTCCCTCCTTCCCTTCCTCCGTATCTTAATTTTTCTCTTTCTTCCTCCTCCTCCTCGTCCTCCACCTATTCCTCTGCTCCGTCATTCATTAGCCCTAAGAAAATGCTATCTCTGGCTTGGTCGTATAATTGGTTGTTATCAAGGTGAATGGAGGATAAATCAAGGGCAGTGTCTGGTCTTGTCCAGGTGGTCGAGGGGTGAAGTTCCTCTTAATTGTGTGGTCTGCTGCGTTATTTTTGTTGTTGCTATTATTATTATTATTATTAGTAGTAGTAGTAGTAGTAGTAGTAGTAGTATTACTATCATTGATATCATTGGAGGTACAGGGAAAAAGGGAAAATTAAGATTACTTTATTCTTGACTACTTTCAATGATGCCTGTGTTCTTGTTCCTTTCTTTCACGATTTATCCATTTGTCAATGTCAATCTGTTACTTTTGGCTGGCAGTACTGGCAATACACTACTTTTCAAAAGTACAACTACATAGAATCAATGGGGACGGTTAGACATACTAAAAGAAATGCAGACAGATAGACACAGAAACAGACAAAAAGATGCATACATACATGTTCACATTTGCATGCACTTGCTCCGGCGCCCGCGCGCACAACACGCACACACACACACACACACACACACACACACACACACACACCATCCTATATATTCAGTAATGCTGCAGCAAGACAGTCTGATAAGAAGCTGAGGACTTGACGGCTGTCAAGGGTTTCTATCAGAAGCTGATTAGTTTGTGCACTGTTTTCAGAACTGTCGCACCAATTTGCTCTAATTGGTGACACCAAAGCAATGATAACAATTATCCACGATGAAATACATTATTTTAGTGACTCGTTGCTCGTAATATTTTTGCTTAACATACGATATCATTGTATTACGGAATCAAATAATATGGAGGATATGTTTAATTATCAATCAATGTTTAAGATGCAGTTTTGTCCAAGTGAAATAAAAAGCTACTTTGGTACAGATGCCTACATCCTCTTTTGGCGTGAGATGGCGTGTGGGTGCTAGTCAGCCGCTGCTCCAGAAAATGAGCCTAAGGCCACATGTTTTCTCTTTTTTGTAACTTTACCAAGTACAAAACACAGGCCACTCCCGGCGCGAGGCCTGGGAGTGTACCCTCTGTGCCGTGGACACATTCCGGGGCCACTGGAGGGTGTAGAGGTGTGTGTAATGGTAAGTACAAGTCATTGCCAGCGTAATACCAGGGTACATCTTAGGGGCGGCATTTAAGCGCAGGATGTGGGGGACGCGGTTATAAGCTAATTACAACCTGAACGGCACCGGGGGACTCTGGTGCGGGTGAGTGGGTGTACCTTAACTCCCTGCGCCTCCCTACTGCTCTTTTTTACATATTTCCTTCTATTTAAGTCATATTTGCATGCGTACTACCTGAACTTTTATTTTCTGGTTCCGTTCGTTGCACAAGTCAAGGTCTGCTACTGATTCCATGGTGGTTATTCAACACGTTAGGGTGTGTGTGTGTGTGTGTGTGTGTGTGTGTGTGTGTGTGTGTTTCACTGTTTGATCTGCTGCAGTCTCTGACGAGACAGCCAGACGTTACCCTACGGAACGAGCTCAGAGCTCATCATTTCCGATCTTCGGATAGGCCTGAGACCAAGCACACACCACACACCGGGACAACAAGGTCACAACTCCTCGATTTACATCTCGTACCTACTCACTGCTAAGTGAACAGGGGCTATACGTGAAAGGAGACACCCAAATATCTCCACCCGGCTGGGGAATCGAACTCCGGTCCTCTGGCTTGTGAAGGCAGCGCTCTAACCACTGAGCTACCGGGTGTGTGTGTGTGTAATTCACTGTTTGATCTGCTGCAGTCTCTACGAGACAGCCAGACGTTACCCTACGGAATGAGCGTGTGTGCGTGTGTGTGTTATCCCATTTATAGCAGTAACGCTTTAAAGTAACATGTACACTATGGTCCCTAAAATATAAGAACACTCAGCTGTTTGTCATGTAATTCAATACGTGCATTTCATCCCACGTGACGGGAGAGTTCTTCATTTATACTTGTTTTCAGTGACACAAGGTACAATCCACCCTTCCTCTCTCTCCCTCCCAACCTCGGAGTGCCACTGCCCCTCACCCTGTATCTAATATCCAGCGGCTCCCTTGTCTCTGGGTCTTAATATCTACATTCCCAGTCTAATTCCTACCGTTCCTACTCCCATCCCTGCATTAATTCCTCCTGCCGGTGTGTCCCTCTGCTCTCTGTGTCCAGCTGCCTGTGTCCCTCTTTATGTCCGAGCCTCAGAGTCCATTAATTGCATCGGGGACGGCGTGTGAGGGTCTTGCATGGTTGGATTGCAATATCGCAGCCAGACTCCTGAAACGGTGCAACCTTTCGCGTTCAGCACTCGTGAACACGGCAACCATCGGGTGGAGGAGGAAGCGAGAGGTGAAGGGAAGGGAGCGATGATTTCTGGGCAGGAAAATGGATTGATAAAGTGGTTACGAAGGGTAGACAAATGCATGTAAGGAAGCAGACTAATGTGTAATGGCAGAATACAATGGCACAGAAAAGATCTCCCCTACCCCGCGACCCCACACGCACTGCTCCTCTCTACTACTGACGAAGGAATAAATGACGGAGGGTAATGCAGCGTGGTGACAAGACTGGCAGTGCGAGGTGCGCCCAACACTCAACACCCCTGGAATAGTAGATTTTCCTTTGTCTTTACTTTTTTTTCTCACGTTTTATTTTTTTTTTTTCACGGGACGGCAGGCAAAGCGGTCATATTTTCCTTGTCTGCTTCTGCCTATTAGTCATGGAGATGGGGAGAGTGTTGCGGTGATGGGAGGGGTGATGAGAGGGTGATGAGAGGGTGAAGGGAAGAGGGTGAGGGGAGGGGTGAAGGGGAGAAGGATGTGAGGGAGGAATGAAAGGTCCAGAGCTCGGGGTCGTAATGGGGATGGTAATTATATAACTGCGATACAGAACACCGAAACTAACAACGCTGAAGAACTGCATCATATGAGCCCAAAAATTGGCTTATTAGGGAAAATTACTAAATTGCCACACAATGAGCGTATCACCTAAAATTATACGTAAAAGCGTAACACGATACGAAAAAAAAAGGTAGTTTGTGACGTACCCAATGCATGACGACGTTCATTAAGGTCAAGTTTGATGCTAACACCACCCCCCCTTCCAAGAAACACATTTTATACACGTAACATTGTAGTGGTTGAAAAGAAAATAATTTTGTCATAGCTAAAGACAAAATTAACAAACAACCACCATCACCACCACCATAATTCACAATACCAACACCATCAACAAAATAAAAGACGCTATTAAGTCTTTGATAAGTGTTAAGAAAAAAAAATTAATTACTTCTACAGCCCCACATATATCCAACCGTTACTATTGCTATTACAATTACTACAACCGCCATCAATACTGTACTCATCACTACAGCACCACTATTACTACAACAATTACTACTACTACCACTACTACTACTGCTACTACCACTACTATTACTACTGCTACCATTACTACTCCTACTATTGATCAAACTACTACCCTTGCTACTCCCATGAATACCATGGATACATGAACTACCACTACTACCACCATTATAATAGTACAACTGCTATCACCACTATCATTACCACTACTGTTACTATTGCTGCTACCACTACCTTCACTACAACAACTAGTACTAAAACCCTCACAACAACTACTACTACTCCCTTCACTACAATAACAACTACCACGTTCACTACTACTGCTACTACTACTACTATTACTACCACTACTACTAATACTACTACCACCTTCACCACCACCACCACCACCACCACCATGCTGCGCCTTCGAGGTCTGGCTGGCGTGATGGCAGCTTTCGTGTTAATATGTTCATCAGCAGAGCCAGCTGCTGAGGACCGGAATGAGGGTCTGTACATCATCGCACACTCATATAGCCTCGCGCACGTCGAAGGCAGCAAGGCGGGGCGAGGGAGAGGGAGACGTTCTGGGATAAGATTGCTGAACTAATCGTTTGATCCACGTGGGATAATAGTCAAACATTTTGTATAGAAAGAGTTTATCTTTATCTACCAGTTTTTAAAAATGTGTGTAAATAATTACAGTTCTTCGATTTAAAAAGTTTAAAGGAAGAATCTTAAAATTATCAGCGATACTTATTTCGTTTTGTCTGAGTCCATTTAAGTTTTTTTTTTTTCGTCTTAGTATACTGATAAAGTGTCGAGTAATTTAACATTTAGCAATAATTTACCATCATTACACTAAACTTAGAAAGAAATGTATATTATAATGAAAACAAGTATATAGTGTTGATGAAATCCAGTTGTGTAGGTAAACGTTTTGCTCTAAAAGGAAACACTCGCTTAAGCTTCACAAAATACATCACAGAACAAACCTGTAATTTTTTTAGTAAATTAGCACCTGAGTGACCCTACCGTTTCCAAGAGTAACGCGCCTCGCACACCGACCCACCGCAACCCAACACACCAGGAGCACACCACAGACACTTTACAACCAGACGCTTCTTGAAATCAAGGAAATGCAGTTACATTTACAGCAAATTACTTATAATAATAGCCTCTTTACTATCTGTCAAAATTATTGTAGCGAGAACGATAGTTGGCGTTTTTCGTGTCGTAATTATGCTTGTTGTGACTAAATACATTATGTTAATAACATATGATAGTGTGCATTAAAGAACTAATAGCAGTATTGTGGCTGTGGCATAACACACTGACATGTGACCACCTGTTAAGTAATGTGCTTAATGACTGTGATATATCTGCTGTAAATCCTGCAAGAAGTACATTCGTTCCTCTCACTTTATTGTGGTAAAACTGCAACCACGGAGAGCAATTACCGCCACCTGAAGCTAATTCCTTAGTGCATATAGAACATGGCCAGGTGTGTAACTGAATCTTGTGCTTGAAGTAAAGTCCCTACGGTCACTGACTTGGGAACACGGATCTTCACGGTGACTTCAATCCCTGTGCATTATACCAGAGATTAACATCGATACAGATACGTATTTCTCTCCACTGCTTATCAAATAGATTCAAATATACACTACTACTATTTTCAATACTACCACTACTACGACTACATCTACTACTACCACCACTAATAACACCAACAATAATCATGATAACAGTAAAAATAATACCTAAGCGAACACAGACGAAAAATAATAGTGATCCATCATCACCGCGGCGTCTGTGTGTGATGGCCGAAAAAATAGAAAAAACTCCTTTTCACGGGCCAGGGAACCAGAGACGAGGCGTGACGTCACCCGATTATATGGCACGAACGAATCGCATAAATCCACATCCATCCACAACAATATTCTTTTCTTTCAGTGTTCGTTCTTTTTGTGTTTTATTATATTTTTATTTGATTTTATTTCCTTAGTTTCGTGATTTACTTTATCATAAAGATTCTTTACACGAATTATCAAACTGATTTACATATATTGTTGATTTATTACATGCAAGAGACTCCATAATGACAATAGCTGACGGAATATACTGTACTGCATACCTAATAGTTTGCATTTATTTTATGATGAGACCGATTCGTCATTAAACTTTCCATGAATAGCTGGTAGACAGAAACAATACTTGGACTAGGTATACATTTCACTCGTACGTTTGAACTTATGCACCCTGATCGTTTTCTTAGCCAAATCCCAAGCACACACTCGCTCCCTTCTGTGTTTACCTGTTACCCTAGTTCACTTTTTTCTACTCATGTATAATATTCTCCTTATAATCCTTCTCTGTATTCTACTTCATTCCCCACTTTTTTTTTCCTACAACCTAGACTCACTTTACCCTCCTCCACCCTACTATCCTTCTCATTCCTCTTACACCCTGCATGTTCCCCTCACTCTTCTCTCTACGCCGTATCGTTCTCCCTCTTTCTCCTACTCATACACTCCTCCCTCCCTCATTCCAGTGTCCTTCGGGAGCCAGCAGGTGGAGGGACTGTCAGCGGCAGGCAGGCCTCGTGGCAACATATTGTTCCTCCCCTCGATACTCCACCACCCAGATTATTACTCCTGAGGCAGACCTACCCTGCTGTCACCCCGCTCCCTATTGCCTTGCCCTCACCCTCCCCCTCACCTGCCGAGTAAAGACGAGGAATGGAAATATTTCATCCTTGTATACACAATACTAATAGGTGTTGAAAAAGAAGAAAAGTTTCTAGGCCATAATAGTGAAAAAATTAGTTTAAAATCTATATGAAAGGTCAAAATGTGAGAGTAATAATAGTACGAGGATCAAAGTAAATGTTAGTAAATAGGGCTGAGGGAATGAAAGGACACATAACAGCAAAGAAAAAAGAACTCCGCGTGCACCTCGGACTAAATTCAAAGCCCAGTCGAATTACAGTGACGTTTACAAATCAGATAATTACACGTGCAAGCCCCAGGGGTCTCCGTACAAGGGCACATATACGTGTCTATATGTTAGAGTGTGTGTGTGTGTGTGTGTGTGTGTGTGTGTGTGTGTGTGTGTGTGTGTGTGTGTGTGTGTGTGTGTGTGTGTGTGTGTGTGTGTGTGTGCGTGTGTGTGTGTAAGGAATAAGGATTGTCTTTGTCACCCTCAAAGTATAAAACAACAAACCCACTCGCCACTACCCTAAAAATACACCACTTACGAACATACACCGTAAATAAAATACAAATAAAATAATCGCTATGTAATTACGATAAATATAAAGGAGATATAAATAAAATAATCGATACGTAATTAGGAGACGTATAACTGACATAATGAGGTTAATTATAGACCAGAAGCGAGCCCCCCTGTCACCTGTCTCGCATTAATCACAGGTAACATTAACCTGCCGACAGGTGGTTACAAGGTTTATTCAGATGCCCTATGACAATGTTCCTGAGGGGGAAGCAGCGCCCCAGGGGAACCTTGCCACTCAATACCTGTCGGGGTGGACAAGTGGGAGTGAGGCCAGCTGGGGACACAGTGGGTAAGATGAGACAAGGCAGGAGAATATGAGAGAGAGAGAGAGAGAGAGAGAGAGAGAGAGAGAGAGAGAGAGAGAGAGAGAGAGAGAGAGAGAGAGAGAGAGAGAGAGAGAGAGAGAGAGAGAGAGAGAGAGAGAGAGAGAGAGAGAGAGAGAGAGAGAGAGAGAGAGAGAGAGAGAGAGAGAGAGAGAGAGAAATGAAAGGAATAAAAAAACGTGACAAAGAATAGTAGAGAAAGTAGAGCAGGAGGAAGATAAAATGGTGGATATAAAGAAATGAGAGTAAGGGGTTGAGGATATGTAAATACAGAGAGACCCTAGGCATAGAGCGATGAAGAAAGGAGGGTCGATGAGTGGAATGAATAAATGACGGGGCTTAAGTCTAACAAAGATATAATGAAGGTGAGGGAAGGTGAAGATGTATTATCGTGCTTTAAAAATGGGAGTGGATAAGAACGACAAGGGAAAAATCTTACATGACGCAACGTGAAAATATACCCAGTAGATTAGCTTTTTCTTAAGCAGCAAATTGCAACTTTATGGCAGAAACATGAACTGGAAATAATGGCAAAAATATGGATATTGGATCAGAATGAGACGCTTGAATATAATGTTGGTTTAACACAAACACACAAGTAAGAAAAGAAAATCATGCAATAATTCAGCAAGATCATTAAAGCATACACGCCGTTACAAAGCACACGATTACCCGACTGGACTAAACCAAACACACAACAAAATAACTACACGGCAATACACAAATTCGATCGAAGAGTGCAATGTTACAAAACAGTCTATTACGTGACGGCAAACCTCAAAACGGGGAAGAGGAGGGACTTAAAGTATAGAGGCTACAATAAACACGACGTTTGCGCTATTTGCCGGCCAGCCTAGGGGGATCCATCACCGTCTCTCTCACCACAAATTATTTACAAGTCTTCCAACACTTTATGGAGTAGACTGCACCATTACGAAACTCTGATACAGTGATCGGCTTGTGATTGACTAAGCGTGATGTTCTGTCACTGTCAGCACTGATGCCAGGTTACCTTCTCGCAAAACGCTACCTGAGTCGCAAGGGAATAGTGAGGATACACGAGGACGGTTGGCAGAAGAGTCTACAAGGCGTTTGTAACATCAAACAACAC
>NC_059303.1:10107859-10125359 GCF_017591435.1 Portunus trituberculatus | reverse complement strand
TTCTTCCTTCTCAATCTTAACTTCTTCCTCCCTTTACTTTTCTAACTCGCTATTCTCCATTTGTACCTCCTTCTCCCCTTCCTCCGCCGCCGCCTCCTTCTCATGCGGCGGCCGTGGTGCAAATAGACGTCTATCAGGGCGGTGCGCTTGAGGAATGAGGCCTGTCACTCACCCCTGGGCAGCCATACATCAACCACCTGCCAGTGTGTGTGTGTGTGTGTGTGTGTGTGTGTGTGTGTGTGTGTGTGTGTGTGTGTGTGTGTGAGAGAGAGAGAGAGAGAGAGAGAGAGAGAGAGAGAGAGAGAGAGAGAGAGAGAGAGAGAGAGAGAGAGAGAGAGAGAGAGAGAGAGAGAGAGAGAGAGAGAGAGAGAGAGAGAGAGAGAGAGAGAGAGAGAGAGAGACCGATACTCTCAGCCTATGACAAATATCACCTCAAATCCACAGAAATAGAAAAAAAAAAATAATAATAATAATCCAGTAACATGACGACACGCAGATCAGAACGAAAATAATCCATCAATCCATCAAAACCTCAAACGAAGAATAAAGCAGCACCTCAGACCACGACCTGCAACGCGGGACAATTGGTCTTAAATGAAGCTGATGACTCCCCGCGGCAGGTAATGACGTCCCTTGATTCTACACTGGCCCGGAGGGAGTGTTGATGCTTGGTGACCCCGCGTGGGACACCATCCTCCTCGCCCACACACCGATACCAAGTGATGGAGTGTTTCTGTTGAGAGTCGTACCCTTGTATTTTTGTCGTATAAGCATGTTGTTTTAGTCGTCTGGTGAGTTTTCAAGTTTCTGCCTCATTCCTCATAACCAGCCCCATTAACAGTCAGAAGTGAACTCTCTTTTTTTATGCGCAGAAGGATGGAGTGTGTGGCGAGCGCGGTCAAGCAAGCAGGGTGATGACGAAGAGTGCTGGAGCGGTCGGCGTGGCAAGGCTGTGGCCGCGGTGATAAAAAGGGAAGACACAAACGCGTCATGTCAACCATTCGGAGGTGAACCACAACGACTTGTTCGGCGCTGATCCCTGCGTGATGCTGCGCCCTGCAGCCGCCATCGCAGACTAGTCATCATACCAGACAAAAGCCTCCCATTCCAGAAATTTTTGTACTTATTGACCAATTTCAACTGTTTGCATAACCTGATTTTTACTTGTTGACCAATTCTTTCGGTCTGCATACCTAATAAAGAGCGGAAATCCAAACCTAATCAGACACAGATATTGATCGTGCACTAGTAGTTATGTTATACATGGCTATACTCGCTGAGGCACATGTCCTCAGATGAGGAGGTGGATGGCTGACTTGTCCAGTATGATGAGGGATATGTATATGCTGCAAGGCCCTGAATAACGATGCAAAACAATCAAGGCTCATCATGCAGGACTGGCGTGCGAGACTACTACTTCTATACACAAGGAATGCAACAGGAAAAAAAAAATAGGATAGAATAGGTACTGGATTACCTGTCCCGCCAGCCTCACCTGGCGGCGGGAGCTGTGACCTCCGCCAGGCACACCAGCGGCATTCCTTCCCCAGCCGCGAGACCCTTAGATGAAGACGTCACGTGGCAGTCTGACAGATGGCGACTGTCTCCCGATCATCGGTCTGTCATCCGTCATATGCCAGGCGGCCTGCGTTTTGTGTAACTTCACGGCCAGGTACGGGACAGGTGCGGAGGGGGATGGGGGTGGGAATGAGGCAGAGAGGGGGCGTTGGAGAAGTGGAGGATTGCTGAGAGTGGGCGGTGATGGTGGTGGTAATGGTGGAGGACTTGGTTAGGGCAGTGGTTGTAGGGTAATAGAGGCAAGTCTGGTGGCAGAAAGAATGATGACGGGGCCGGACTGAGTGTGGTTTAGGCTGTGGCAACTGTGATTACGACGGAGGCGATGATGGTGGATATGGTAGACGACGTAATGGCAGGGAAGCTACCTAGGCAGCGGCCCCTCAGATCTCCCCGGGCTGGAGAGGCTAAAAAGAGGGGAACACGAGGAAAACAAATATGGTTGCCTGAAGCAAAACCACATACTAAGCTTTATGATAATCTGTTGATAATAGTGATGCTAAACTAAAAGATCGCTTATCATTATCAATTTCATATTTGCATTAAAAGAATGTTTATCTACAATACCAGCAACATGAACACATTTTAATCTAATACACATCACATGATTCCTTCCTCAACAAATTAATTCGATACTACAACCACTTTTTTTTCGATTTTGAACTTGATAATCAACTTTATCTTCCCTATTCCACCTCCCTTGGAGAGATCTGACGCCGGGCTTCTCAACATAGCGCAGACGAGGGTCTCTCCCCACGCTATTTATACCTAAGCCACAGCGATTAATGAGGAACGCCAGTCATGCTAAAAGTCTACCCCGGTTTTTAATAAAGACGTGACTGAAAAATGTTCGCCATGACGCCGCGGCAGGAGGCTCGCGTGATACGAATCTGGCTGGAATTCTTTGCGTCCACCACAGAAACAGTAAAACGTAACCTCAAAAATAAGGAACATAAGATGTCTTCTAAAAAAAAAAAATCGGCGGCAAAATGTTTAATGTCTCCTTTCTTTCTTTTGCAGCTTTCTTGCGGAGTTGGTATTTACTATTACGTACACATCGGTATTTCTCGCTTTGTGCAAGTGGCAGAGAAGGGAGACAAAAAAAATGTAAAATATATATTACACGAATCTAGCTTGTTTTTACTGAGAGAGAGAGAGAGAGAGAGAGAGAGAGAGAGAGAGAGAGAGAGAGAGAGAGAGAGAGAGAGAGAGAGAGAGAGAGAGAGAGAGAGAGAGAGAGAGAGAGAGAGAGAGAGAGAGAGAGAGAGAGAGAGAGAGAGAGAGAGAGAGAGAGAGAGAGAGAGAGAGAGAGAGAGAGAGAGAGAGAGAGAGAGAGAGAGAACCAGCCAAATGATGCGGCGTTTATCCCGCGTTGAGAGTCTGCAGCGAGAGAAGAAAGTTTTCCCGGCTCGCCTGAGTAATATGCAGCTATTCGTCCGCGTAGGGGATGGTCGCAATGACCGATGGGGCTCATTACGGCCACATTTAGGTCGACACTGGTGAGCCCGGGCCTGCCTGCCTGCCTCCCTCCACCAGCGCGAGCTCTGGCCTACCTCCCTCCCGCCCTCCTCAGCTTCTACTTCCAGCAGCAACAACACACGGCCTGCCTCATTCCTTCCAGCCATCCAGTGAACATTCAGGGCCTGCCTCACAATCCTCACAACTTTCCTTCCTTCTTGTGGCAACCTGAAGCTCGTCTCTCCTATTTCCAGAGAGAATCTAGATCCTGTCTCACTCGTAAAGGCCGAACTGTGACCTGCCTCCCTTTCCTCCACACCGCAACAAAGGATGAGCTACGCCAGTGATGAGTTTTGGCTTTCCTTTCTTCCTTCCTCCCTCCCTTCTTTCCTTCCATCTCATCTCTCTTCCTTTCTCATTACCTTCCTCCCCTAGTTACATGTCGTGACCTGAGCTCTAGTCAATTTCCAGCACTTACTATCGCCTTTGCCGCTCTCAGTACAATCCTTCTAACAGCCGCCACCTTTCCTGCTGTGCTTGTTTTCTACACCCTGCAATCTTACATTACCTATTCCTCATATTCCAGTTGGAATTTCAGCCCTTTCCCCAGAGGATAAGTTGCTTCAGACAAAGATATGGAGAAAGCTTTACACTTTATTTTCCTACATAATTCAGTTTTACTCGCTTACTCGTTTTCTTTTATCTTTCTATCTCTCTTTTCTTCTCACCCACCTGTTCGCAGCACCAACTCGCAATGCCTCTTCCCATGCCTCTGCCTGAACTCCCTGCGTTCTGTTTATCCTGTACCAAGACAACACATTCTCTCTCTAAGTCTGCCTAATACTACAGCAGTTACCTCTAGTCTTTCCTAAGCCACTAAGCCCTGGCCTCAGTCTCTCAACATAACAAAAATTCATCTACACCGTCTCTTGCCTTTACTAGTGGTTTTAATTCTTGAACGTTTTGCTTCATCCTGCGTTTGTCATTATTGCTTACATTATCAGTTATCAGATATTATGCCTTCACATTTCTCCACTGATAAAACGTCAGTATTTGCATTCAAAGACTCCTCATATTTTTCCTATAATAACATTTACTTTCTTATTCAGTTTTTAATTTGTTTATCATGTTTATACTCATTTGCTAGTTTTATTTTTTCCTGGAATGATTTCATATTTGTTCACCATTTACTCCATAAAATAACGATACTGAAGACTTTCTCTTAATCTGTTCAACTTAAAAGTACTCTCCTGTCTTAGAAACAAATTTTATTTTCCAGCTAACCCTCCTTAGCCTTCCTATGATACCTTTCCTTCACCACACTTCTTTTCACCACCATCAATATTACCACCACCACAACCAACTCCTCACCAGCCTCCCTTTACCACACCACCACCAATCCCCGACCTTCTGCACCACCACCATCACCACCACCTCCGCTGCCAATATTCTTTGGCGCTCGGCCGGAGTCGTTTTTCAAACGCTATCTCTTGTCATGTCTAAATTCTCCAACACAGTCAAATCTCATCGGTATATCCTCGCCCCCAGTACCACGAGCTTTCACCAATTTCAGACCCAACGATGTCTGCCTCCATGCCTCCAGTGCCTCCGCTTGTCAGACGTGCTTGTCCCTAATCATCCTCCAGTACCTTAAGTTAAACACGATAAAGATAGTAAGTGTTCTCATCACCGCTTGCAATATACTAGGAAGCCAGATACAATTGCAGAAAAAGAGTACTTTTCGAAATTACAGAGGCTATCGCTGGTACATGTCTTACAAACAATAATCAAACCACTCGCCCTGAAAAGGCTCCTGTACCCTTGCCAACACACTTTCACTGCGGCAATAAACAAGACAACATTACCCTAACACGTAAACAACAGCATCAGTTTCCCCTCACACTTATCCTTGCTATGAACCGCGAGATTAGGTCCTCCTGGGGAACAGTAATGGCAGACAAAAATAAAACAAAAAATGAAAACACATGGCAGAAGACTCCCGAAATACTGGACCGCTGGACCCTGACAGCGGTGAGCCATCATTTGTGTCGTGGGAAATGAGCTTTAATAGTCGGGTTCACGGGAATACCGGGGTGTCCATAGGTCCGGAACGGTTCAAGTTGGACGGAAGATAGATGTGCCCAGATCATGTAAGATTTCCGTACCCCAGTTGTGGAAAAAAATATTAATTATACACTGAAGAGAGGTCGTTTATTGCGTCATCCCTGCATGGGGCGGAGGGGAAGGGGATCGCCGGTCATTTGTTTCCTTTTATGACAGCGATGTCAGGTGGATATCAAAAAATGTATTTGTATGTAATTGTATTTGTTGCTACAAAAAAGTGGATCATGGACGTGTGCCATGTTAGGCACCCATACAAAATGACAGACTAACAACACACACACACACACACACACTGACGCAGCATTGCACCAAAAACAAGACCTATGTCGAAAGAAATGGAAAACCTTTCGTGTCTTCTCCCTTCGACTTGTTTGTCCGTAACCACCCAATACATCAGACAGATGATGGGAAGGGCGGAGGGGGCGGACACCTAACCGAGGACACTCAACACCCCTCCACAACACACCGGAACCCGAGACTCGACCGAGGACACGAGAGCAGCGGTAACAGGTGATAAAAATGCTAATCTGTTCCAGGGACAATTTATATACTTCCGTCACCATTTCTACTTCACTCCGTCTCTGTCTGCGTTTCCCTTGTCTCCCGTTTCATTTATCCTGCTCTTCATCTAATCTCCTTTCCCTTTTTTTGGACACACACACGTACACACACACTAGCCACCCACCCTCAAACACCCACCCACCAACCCACCCACCTACACGTAGAGCAAACAGAGACAACAGCCGCCCATGACCTGCCCAATAAGCTTGTTTACCTCCCGTTTAACAGCTAAGTGACGGCTTGGTTGGGGCGATTAATCCTCTTTACTGCCATGCGGGTGATCATTACCGCCACCTCCTTATAGGCCTTGATTCACGACCGATCGTTCTGATGAGTGATGAACACGCGTCGAGGAAAAGCACGCACGCCAATGGGGGGAAATATATATGTGGTGATGAAAGCCCGTCCAGATTGTACGTGTTTGTGGGTATTTCACTGATTAATTACAGGGGATTATTTATTATTGGAAATCGAGACGTGGAATCTAGTGTATTTTGTGCGATGTTCGTTGGGTTGTCATCCGAGTTAATATTAATGCTATTATTATTATTATTATTGCTGTTAGATTATTATTATTAGTTATCATTATTATTATTAAATACTATTATCATTATTATCATTAGGGTGGTAGCAACAGCAGCAGTAGCAGTAGTAGCAGTAGTAGAAGCGGTAGCATTAGTGGTAGCAGTAGCAGCAGTAGTAGTGGTAGCAGTAGCAGCAGCAGTGCAGCAGCAGTGGCAGCGGTGGCGGCAGCGGGCGGTGGTGGTGGCAGTGGCGGCGGTGGGTGGTGGCGGTGGCAGCGGTGGTGGTAGTGGTGGTGGCAGGGTGGTGCAGTGGCAGCAGCAGCAGTGGTGGTGGTGGTGGTGGTGGCGGCGGCGGTGGTGGTGGTGGTGGTGGCAGCGGTGGCAGCGGTGGTGGTGGTGGTGGTGGCAGGCGGTGGCGGTGGTGGTGGTGGTGGTGGTGGTGGCGGTGGCGGTGGTGGTGGTGGTGGTGGCGGTGGTGGCGGTGGTGGTGGTGGCAGCGGTGGGTGGTGGTGGTGGTGGTGGTGGTGGTGGTGGTGGCGGTGGTGGTGGTGGTGGTGGTGGTGGTGGTGGTGGTGGTGGTGGTGGTGGTGGTGGTGGTGGTGGTGGTGGTGGTGGTGGTGGTGGTGGTGGTGGCAGCGGTGGCGGTGGTGGTGGTGGCGGCGGTGGCGGTGGTGGTGGTGGTGGTGGTGGTGGTGGCGGTGGTGGTGGTGGTGGTGGTGGCAGGATGGTGGTGGTGGTGGCGGTGGTGGTGGTGGGGTGGTGGTGGTGGTGGTGGTGGTGGTGGTGGTGGTGGTGGTGGTGGTGGTGGTGGTGGTGGTGGTGGTGGTGGTGGCAGCGGTGGTGGTGGTGGTGGCGGTGGTGGTGGTGGTGGTGGTGGTGGTGGTGGTGGTGGTGGTGGTGGTGGTGGTGGTGGTGGTGGTGGTGGTGGTGGTGGTGGTGGTGGTGGTGGTGGTGGTGGTGAGAACGGTGGTGGTGGTGGTGGTGGTGGTGGTGGTGGTGGCAGCAGTGGTGTGGTGAAAGCGCAGTGGTGGTGGTGGTGGTGGTGGCAGTGGTGGTGGAAGAACGGTGGTGGTGGTGGTGGTGGTAGCAGTGGTGGTGGAAAGCGGTGGTGGTGGTGGTGGTAGTAGTAGCAGTAGTAGTGAAAGAAACGGTGGTGGTGGTAGTAGTAGTAGTAGTAGTAGTAGTAAAAGCGGTAGTAGTAGTAGCTACTGCTGCTACTGGTATAGTAGTAGTAGTAGTAGTAGTAGTAGTAGTAGTAGTAACGAAAAAAAAAAATTAAACAGTGTAGTGTACTAGTATAAACGATTCCTTTTAACATTGGAAAAAAAAAACGAATGAAAATAAAAATAAAAATTCCTGAAAGCATCACGTGCACTAGGCAGCCATCAGGCCCAAAAACGCCTTTCATCCACAGGCCAGTAAAACAACCCACAGAAATCCCCCTCTCGCTGGATCCCCTCTAATAAAAAAAAAAAAAAAAAAAAAACGCCATCCCCCTTTCCTCTCGTCCAACTCAATATTTCTTCGGAAGTGGAGCGATCTATCCGTCTATTGGCTAAGTAATTTGCATGTAATGTATTTCGGGCACACCTCACTGTCAGTTTCCACTCTAAACGCCAATACGGTGGGACAGGACAAAATTACCCGCCAATAATAGGTACACACAAATCAAGGACAATACGTGGATGCCTGAAATTGTCTAGATACCAGACTTTTAATAAATTCTTTCCCCATAACTTCTTGCCTTACGCCTCCCCTCCGTCGTCTCTTCCTACCACTCTCTCTTCCCTTCATCGTCCCTTCCTATCCCATTCCTCTCTTTCTCCATGGCCGTACTCTTCTCCCCTTGGCGCTATGGCGCTATTGGCCTATCACCCTCATCTCTTACCCCGTTCCTAAATCTCTTTCTTATCTTTCTACGTTCCCTTAGTATTGCCTGCACGTTCTGTAATCCCAGCATTATTATACGGCATCCTTATGTTTCTACCTTCTATTCCTATTCCTCTGTTATTTATGATCCACTGCATGATTCCTTCTCATTGTGGAATTTCATACTTTTTACCCTTACATCTTTTTTGTTCTCTCTCTGGTAGGTTGGAAGAAGAATAGTAAAGGATGTGTAGGCGAGTGTCCATACATAAAACAGGACTAGAAGGCTTATTCGTCTTAATTAGGGAAGGAGCTGGAATGCACTCCCCAAGGGATCCTTGGTTCTGAGGAGGTCAGGCACAGTGTGTGAAGAAGGGAAGGAAAGTGGGTGTTTTATGCGTGATTACCAAAAATTACGAGGCTGCCTTATTATAACTTTAAACAGAAAAAATGAAAACGAGTAAAGAAAAAAATAGGATTAAAAAATTACAGTACGATTGATTATTAACATCCGAAGACTATTCATGCATCAATTAAATAAAATATACATGCTGGAGGTAATAATATAATATCTAATTAAATGACATTGTATATAAAGAGTTCAGAAAAAAAGGGATAAAGCAAATATAACAAATACATGGCTCTATGGAGATAAAGATGGAGGACAAACAAGGTGAAGCAGAGCCAGGCCGGCCATGGTGCAATGTTATGAGGAAGCAACACGTGCGTTGACAAGATGAGGATGAGGAGGCAGATGGAGTGGGAGGTGCAAGAAGAGGAGAAATAGGAAGAGCAGCAAGAGGTGAGGGTTGACATGGTATGATAAATTAACTCTAATGGCAGTCATTATCGCCACTTGCTCCTGTTTGTAATACTTATCCGTGCCCTGCGAGGCATTAGTCACATCGGCACAGCGCTCCCCTCCCTCGCCTCTCCTTGCCGCCCGTCGCACTGCTCCCGCCGGCCTGCCTCTGCCCCGCCCCGCCCCGCCCCGATGACCCTTCCCGCCTGCTCACCCGCCGCCCATCTTCACCGCTCTGCCATTACTTTACACTCAGATTGTTCCACTTAATATATCAATTCTATTTTCTATCCGTTTAATTATTCATTGAGAAGGTACTTCCCTCTACCCATTTTTTCAGACTATTTTTTTTTCACTTGTGGTCTTCTCCTATCAATTAGAAACATGCATTATCTTAGGTTTTGGACGTTACTTATTGAAATTTGAATTCTTCTCTATATCAGTCTTTTAATCCTTCATATATCAACTGAATAACAACAAATTTATTTACCAACTTCTAGACGTAAAACATTTCATTTCTATGTAGCTATGTACTTATGTAGCAGGACAGCTGAATACATGTTCTTATTTGTGATACTCGTTTCCTGTTCCCAGGTGATTTATTAACATCATGGCTCACCTTACTAATACACACACTTGTTTGTCTAGTCATCATCGCCCTAGCCAGCTTTTACAGCACCCATGAGTCATTCTTGTTGCCACATATTTGTATCCCTAGAATTTCCATCAGAAATAGATGATGAAAAAGAGTGAAAGAAACGTGTCTCAGATGATGTTCTCTGGAAGAACTGTTTGATTCCCTGATGCAGGTAAGCTACTCCATTTAGCGTGAAAAGAAAAATCATACAATAAGCAAACCATTACAATAACTAGTATATATATATATATATATATATATATATATATATATATATATATATATATATATATATATATATATATATATATAGATAGATAGATAGATAGATAGATAGATAGATAGATAGATAGATAGATAGATAGATAGATAGATAGATAGATAGATAGATAGATAGATAGATATATAGATAGATAGATAGATATAGATATATAGATAGATAGATAGATAGTTAGATACAGATAGGCAGATATAGATAAATTAATAAATAAATAAGCTCAATTACGCATAATTTGGGTTACTAAAATGAAATATTTTCCTCATATGTAATCGATGCTGATAATGACAAGACAACTATCACTAGAAATATCACACCTTACCGATACCAGCAACAGGAGTCACTCCAGAGGTAGTAATAACAGCAGTACTGATAAAACGCTGTATTGGTGTTAACGAGGATGATTTAATGATAACATTAACAATGATAATGATAAAATAAAAAAATACTAATTATTATTATACTAATAATATAATAATAACGATTATTTTTTTCTTTAACTAGAATGTAAAAATCGTCAAAAGTAATATTTGTTCCTACTCTAGCTCTGTGTTAATAAAGACATTCCACCATACAGTACCAGTGGCTGTCTAGCTCAATAACACCTTATTCATTTGGACTAAGAGCACCCTCAATAAAAGTGAATATTTATTTATTTACTCTTCCAAAACGTATTAATATCATTTAAATCATATGTGTACTTTAATATAATTTCATTTCCCCTGATCACCTGTCTACCCGTAATGGCGGCAATATCTGCACTATTCTCAGCAATTCGTCAATACAAGACTCACAGGAATAAAGCAAAAAATACTGGGAAAAAAATACATCGAAGTAGACAAGTAGTAAGCAGAAATGTGTACATATAAAAACCATCGGGATCTCCGCTGGTCACGTCCATCACGGAGACATAGACAAATGGCGGATCATTAAGCAACATTAGATAGACATTTCATCATAATTTCTCACACAAATGAGTCGACCACATACTAGGGGCTGCATTTCCCTCTCTTTCTTCATTTCTCTAATTTCTACACCTGTTCTGTTCCCCTCATTACTCTCCCTTACACTTCTAACACTCAAACTATCATTATCCTCCACTCGTGTCATCATTTCCTCCACTACAACCACAAGAGTGACCTGACCGCTGGAGCCATTAGAGTCAAGTGCAATAAGAATGTAGTGCTTTAGATAAATAAGTCTACTTCTTCTCTGTTAGTGACTTGAGGCATTTCTCGTGAATGTGAAGATATTAAGGCTAGTTACGTATAAACACAGACCTTATAACTGACAAACAAAGGGCACTGGTGATGACAGAAAGGCAATCCAAGTGCAGAGAACAGAGATAAAGTGGAAGGGCAACAATACTATAGACACAACCACAAATCCTTAAAAAGAAAATTGAGGAAATGACTTAACAGGAGAAAGTGAAGAAAACATAAAAGGTAGTTTTGCAGTAATTCGTCGGCGGTGGTGGTGGTGGTAAAGGTGATAGTAAGTGGTAATTTTTATGACGTTAATGGTGTTACTATTGATGTTTATATAATAATTGTAATGATGATGAGGATGGTGATAATGATGACATACCTGTTAATGTTAATGATGACAATGATTATGATACTTCAAAATAATAAACAAATAAATCTCAAACGAAACAAAAAAATAAATAAATAAACGCCTGCATATCATTCACGTAAATATATAGTCAAAGAAATCTCCTCAAATAACACCCCACCCCTAAAAAAATAACTTTTCAAACATGTTAAGAAAATGTGATGATAAATTCTTATCCACGAACAATTATCTTACACAAATCCACCGTTACAGAGACACCATTTTCCAGGAGTCATCCATCAATAATATAAATAGAGACAATATTTCCAAGTGCAGCAATGCGACAAATGAAACTGATGTAAAGAACGAAATGGACAGAAAAGAGTAAGGAACAGAGATGAAGGGGAGTAAGAGAGGAGGGACGGAGCTTGCCAGGGGAGAGAAGTAATCACAAAAAGGAGGTGGAATTGAGAGACCGTGTGAGAAGGGAGGAGGATTATGAGGGAGTTAGGAGACTAGGGTGAAGAGAGGGAAAATGCGAGTAGGGTGGGAGGGATTGGGGAGGTAGAGGGGAAACAAGGAGAGAAAGAGAAGGGAGGAAAGAGAAATAGGAATAAAGAGAAAGTTAAAATGAGTTACGCAGGATGAATTGGATACAGGAAGGAGGAAGAAAGATGTGGAGGGACGGAAGAGGGGAAGCACGAAGTGGAAACGAAAGAACCAGAGAATAGATTAGAGAGAGAGAGAGAGAGAGAGAGAGAGAGAGAGAGAGAGAGAGAGAGAGAGAGAGAGAGAGAGAGAGAGAGAGAGAGAGAGAGAATGAAAGTACAATAAAAAATAAACAAAATGGACACAAAAAAAAAAAAAATAAGGATACAGTTCTAAATGAAGGAATAACGAAATACGAAGACTGACAGATAGGAAGCGAAGAAACAGGGAAAGAGCGAATGAGGGAGGGAGTGAGGGAAGGAGGAGGGGGTAGGGATGTGGGTGCCGGTGGTAGACGAATGGCTGCACGATTTTGTTTATCCAAGTGACAAATGTGTTCCCTATCCGTCCACCCAACAGATGCGAAGGTCGCTGTTTAATTTCAACTTAATGGCACCCGAATTAACAAGACGAATGGCACTGTAGTGTGACGGTGGGGTAGGCCGCCCTTCGCTTTCTTTAGTGGCCTTTCCGCTGTCGTTCGATCCACCTACAGGAGGCGGCAGCAGTCCTTGATTTCACCTTGTCATCCTCCGTCTGGCAGTCCTTTTCAACGTGGCCGTAAAAGTTGTCGTACGTATTAATATTTAAGAGGAAACTGACCTTCTGTGAGAGTCGCGACTCATACTGAAGGAGAGTCGTGGCGAGCGATGCTTTCTGGCACCTGCGGGAGGGAGGAAGGGGACGCCCAGGTGCCACTGCCGCCTGTGTACCGCCCCTGAAAGAAAAAAAAAAAAGTCAGACAGGCTTTTGGGAGTGAAATAGACGTCTCCTGAATCTTTCACTCCGCCCTTCCTGGGGAGAAAAGTTTCCTTCTCCCGGTGAGCCAGATTAATTTGTATTCACTTTTCACACTGATTCCTATCGCCTCAGAGTTTCATGTCTTCATTGGCAATTTACGTCCGGGTCCAGCGAGGGTCACTGGCTAGGCAGGGGGGAAGGGATACTTACCTATATTAATATATCATTTGATCCTAAATATTTGCGTGAAGTATCCAAAATAGTGACTAACAGTAGTAGTAGTAGTAGTAGTAGTAGTAAATGTAGCAGTAATAGATGTAGTACCAGTCGATATAGCAGTTGTACTAGTGAACATTAAAGTTGCTCCTGATACAAATGGCAAAAAATACAAGTAAAAACAATGAAAAAAAGATAAATCATAGGTAAATGATCATACTGGGAATAGAAGTTACCATTTATCAACTTTCATCTTCCCGACTGAACACTTTGACACAAGTTCTACTAGACTGTTTTACATCCTCTTTATTTTGAAACATTTGAACAATCTTGCTTGATGAGGGTTGGAGGCTGTCGCGGAGTGCTGTGTCACGGCCAGCGGGAGTTGCCGTGAGGGAGTGCCGCGGTGGAGGCCGAGGGTTGGAGTGCCGGGAAACATCCATCCTTTTGGAGGGGGAGCAGAGGTGGAGCAGGTGACGGAGGGAGCGGTTGTTTCCTTCTGGACGTGGGCGAGTGCCGGCGCGGGGCTCCGTTGTTCGAGCGGGACTAATGAATAGGTCCTTCAGCGCGGGGAGCAGGACTCTGCATCAGAACTATGATAAAAGCTCCGGGCTCGAGGACATGTGAAGATATTTCCTTTTTATCCCTGAAAACACATGATAGAACGTACTCTTCCATTTTGTAAGAACCCAGCCGGCCTTTTTTCCTCCCTGGTCATTAGTACTTGTCGCGAGGTGCAAGGCTGTGTCCGCACAGCCGACTGTGGCTTGGGTCTCGGTGGGCCGTCCTTCGCCATCTCACATAAACTCTGTTCCTCCAATCCCTCGCACTGATGTAGCAGATGAAGATAATCTCTACGGAAGATGTATGGGGAGCAGAACTTTCGGTCATCAGCGGCAAGACTCATGATTCGAGGTCAAACAGTAAATTGCGTCCGAACAGTGCCCTGGGGACCCAACTCCGTCCCTGGAGGCCCCGGCCATATTGAAGATCGCGAGGCCGACGGCCCAGGCGCGAGTAATCCATCAGTGTCTCCGAACCAGTCACGCCTGTACCAGGACCCCGCCCGCCGCCGCCACTACCCAAAAAATGTTCTCAAGAAAAGATAAGAATACAAAACTTGGTAATTAATACGAGCTTCATGCAACACACTACACACTTATGAAGCACGGTCTGAACTATGTCGTCAGTGGTGTCACTGACGAAAGACAAGACGAGATGGTCCTTTAAGTAAAGCAGTCAGTCAACCAAGATAGAAGCTGTATTATGGCATACAGGTACATTTCCAAAAGCCTGCGCGGGCACGCACACACACACACACACACACACACACACACACACACACACGAAAAAATACGGTTGAACTCGATCTGTTAAAAAAAAAAAAAACGCACTTACTGAAACTTTTACTGTATTCTTCAATAAATACAAAGAGAAGGTCTCAAAAGCCTTAAAAAATGCTTATTTATATACACACTTGGGCCAACCGTAAACACAACCCACGACCCCCTCCAGGAGGGTCTTCACACCGTTTTTCCCCTCCTCTTCTTTCTTTCCATGTGCCTTCTTCCCTCCCACAGGCCGCCCCGCCTTTGGCCACTCCTGCCCTCCAGACATACACGTCATTAATACACGTCAGAGCGATGGCCAATCAGTGACGGAGGAATACATACGTAATGCCGGAGGCGCCCGGACGCTGGACCCGACACATTTTTCATCATTGAGACGCCTGAGAACCAAAATCCCCTGGGAAGGTGAGGAGAGGTGCTGGGCAGGAGTTAGTCACATCTTGATTTAGTGCGAGTATGCTGCCGATGTACTTATGGAGAGGCTTCGACGCAAAGGAGGGTGAAAAAGGAAGAGGAACAAGGAAGCGCTAGTATGCAATATATATATATATATATATATATATATATATATATATATATATATATATATATATATATATATATATATATATATATATATATATATATATATTAGACACACACACACACACACACACACACACACACACAAATAAACAAATAGAGGGAAAAAAAAAAAAAAACCAGGCAAAGGAATCTCTACCACTTGACGTCCCATCCGCTGCACACTTTTCCTGCCTCCCTCCCCCTCCCTTGAGCCCCGGACATGACCATTTCTGACCGAAGCGCAGACCACAAATTTCACATTTCCAAGAGGTTTTCCATGTTTCCTCCCCTCACCCACCCACAATAAATCAAAATCCACGTCACAATACTCACAAAACCCTCGTACATCGGTAATTCGTCTTCGTTCCCCCGTAAATGCATTTTCTGGGGGAGCTCCGGAAAGTTTTAGATTAGAGAACTTTTCTTCGGGAGAGGGAGCCTTGGAGAGCCCGGGAGGCAGCGTGGGATGAGAGAGAGAGAGAGAGAGAGAGAGAGAGAGAGAGAGAGAGAGAGAGACACCAGCCTTGATTTCCTCTTCTCCTTCCAGTGAAAGTAAAAATGCTGACTTTTGAATAGAAAGAGCACTTTTCGCTCGTGATGTGATGCACTAGGTTAATTTGCTCGTAAGGTTACAAGGGAATCTCGACAAAATAACGATGGTGTTGAACTGTTAAAACAATAATAAAACACGTCCTTTACCTTCACCATTACCTTATAGTTTTCTTCCCTATTAACAGGCTTGTGTTCATTAACAGAAAAGTGAAAGAATCCTTGGAGTACCATAAAAAGGGACATTATTTTCACAGCCATAAAAAATAGGGGACGGTGGAAGACAGAGGAACAGCGGTGCGAGGAAGTAGTAAGGAGGAGGAGGAGAGAGGAGGAGGAGGAGGAGGAGGAGGAGGAGAGAGGAGGAGGAGGAGGAGGAGGAGGAGGAGGAGGAGGAGGAGGAGGAGGAGGAGGAGGAGGAGGAGGAGAGGAGGAGGAGGAGGAGAGAGGAGGAGGAGGAGGAGGAGAGAAGAAAGAGAGAAAGAGGAGGAGAAACAAAGAGGGGGATAAAGATGAAGTGAAGGAGAAAGAAAAGGAAGCGGAGGAGGAGGAGGAGGAGGAGGAGGAGGAGGAGGAGGAGGAGGAGGAGGAGGAGGAGGAGGAGGAGAAGGAAGCGGAGGAGAAGGAAGAGGTGTGGGTGGAGGTCAAGAAGGAAAAGAAGAAAGGGGGATGCGAAGGAAAAGGAGAAAGAAAGGTCCACGAACAACAGTGAGAATTAGATTTCCTTCCTCGATTACGTTTGCGGGAGCAGGACGGTGGTGCGTGTGAGGAATTACTCCTAATGCTATTTGGTTGCTATTGTTGTTGTTGTCGATGTTAAGGTTATAGCTGGAAACACACACACACACACACACTCTCTCTCTCTCTCTCTCTCTCTCTCTCTCTCTCTCTCTCTCTCTCTCTCTCTCTCTCTCTCTCTCTCTCTCTCTCTCTCTCTCTCTCTGGCAGAAACAAACACAATATGTCATCTGAATACAACGTAACATCAACTAAACAAAACTACAACTCTTGCGAAACTAAGAAATACAAAATCCAATCTCGCTTCTCATCCTCACATATAATTTTGGTGTCCTGCCCAGTGCACACAAGTACTCAGAGCGAGGCTGGGACAGTACTCAGGAGGAAATGAACTCCAGGTCTTAGCAACCAGCGGACCAGCAGCCGGCCACTCGCTATGAGAGATGGCCACGCACCGCCGACGCCCTGAGTGAATTAGCCAGAGAATTTGGAGCAGAGTCTGGGGATATCGGATACTAATTGGTCAAGGAACAAAGAGGGGCGCCGATCTTGGCCAAGAGAAGGCAGAGGCTGTGCTGGACGCCTGGCGGATACGTAAAGAAAGAAGAGCAAGACTACAATTACTTCAGATATTTAGAAACGTAGTTTTTCAATTGCATTATACACAGCGAAAGCGTGTAACATGGACTTCAGATTACAACAGTATCTAGACTTACGAAAAAAGCAACAATTATATCGAAGAAAAGTAACAATTATATATTTTCTAAGGTCTTCAAAACACTAATTTCCATCTCCTCCAAAAATCTACGTAGAGCCAAAAACAACACACCTTTCATGTAAGCTGTACACGAAAGTTTCAGCACCATCGAAATGCTAATGAAATGTGAGCAGGTCTTTTCTTTATAATCTATTACAATCACTAAATCATTATTATGGGAATTATAATCATTTTGTAGCATCATTAACATTATCATAAATGTTATTAATTGCGATTCATTATATAATTGATATAACAATGTGGACCAGGGAAAGGATGTGATGCTGTCTTAATATCTTGAACGATACCTAATGTAAGAGAGAGAGAGAGAGAGAGAGAGAAATACTTGCATGACTTATGACTAATCAATGGGAGGTAATTCTGCAGGCCGAGGAGGGCGGGCTGGAAGGTGCCACACTCACGGCTGGAGATTTATGGTTCTGGCCGCTATTTTTACCACAATCCTTCGCCTTGTTGTGGCGCCATTACTGAGATGA
>NC_059303.1:10080359-10102859 GCF_017591435.1 Portunus trituberculatus | reverse complement strand
CATAAATAAAAAAAAAAAATATGTAGGCAAGTAAAACAAGAACGACAATCAAGTACAAGTATTGTAAAGATAGAGGTAAGGAAAAAAAGATGGTCAGACAAATTATAAGTAAATTATCAGCATAAACTTGAAGAAAAATGAAGAAATTTGAAAAACCAGAAAATGTGAAGTTTTACTAATTAAAACTAAATTTTAATGTGGCAGATAAAAAAGAATAAGAACAAATAATTAATATATTACAATATGGAAAAATACAAACATAAACATCACATACCTATGGATCATAAAGATGCTAAAAACTATCAAAGAAGAATGAGGTGCATACGGAAAAAAAAAAAAAAAAGAGGAGGAGGAGGAAGAGGAGGAGGAGGAGGAGAAGGAGGAGGAGGAAGAGGAGGAGGAGGAGGAGGAGAAGGAGGAGGAGGAAGAAGAGGAGGAAGAAGAGGTGGTGGTGTTGGCGGTGGTGATAGGTGATATTAGTGTTGGATTAAAAATATATATATAGATAATAAATAAATAAAATAGGCGAAAAAAAGAACAGGGTTACGAAGGAAACAAAAACAAGCGTCTCGACGACATAGACGACGACGAAGACTTAAAACAAAGCAGCGGAAGAAGCAAAACCTGAAGGAAAACCAGAAGAACGAAAATAAGAAAAATAAGAGGTGACAGATAAAGCAGAAGCAGCAAAAGAATCTAAAAGAGAAGCAAATTAATTTCAGGAAAGGCGGAAACAGATGTGGAAAGGGATCGGTAAAATAAGAACAGAAAAAAATAACTTTTTGTCATACAATAGGAAAATTTACAGGAAGTACAAAAAATGGAGAATTAGAAAAAAAAGAGGTAAGCACAGAATGTATTGACAAAGAAGAAGAAAAAAAAACTTATTGTCATACAAGAGGAAAATTTACAGTGAGTACAAAAATGGAGAATTAGAAAGCAAAAAAAAAAAAAAATAAATAAAAAAGGTAAGCACAGAATGTATTGAAGAAAAATATACAAGCCATGCGAAGAAGAAAAGACAATGAAAAAAATGGAGGATAATACACTTAAAATATACAAAATGAGCAGGAGTCAATCTTTTTCTAATGAAGGGATATCGTATCTTAAAATATACAGATTCATACACGTAACTCTTAATAATATATTTGCGAGAGCACACAAATATGAGAGAGAGAGAGAGAGAGAGAGAGAGAGAGAGAGAGAGAGAGAGAGAGAGAGAGAGAGAGAGAGAGAGAGAGAGAGAGAGAGAGAGAGAGAGAGAGAAATACTGCTAATGCTGACAGTTAAACAAACAAATATAGAAAAAAAAAGTGATTATAATTGTGTTACCACCACTACTGCTGCTGCTGCTGCTACTACTGCTACTACCACTACTTGCGAATATCATTGCCAGCTTTGTTAATAATACTTTGTTAATAATACTATCAGAACTACAACAACTAATATTACTTCTAGAAATACTACGAGTAGCATACTTTTACCACCACCACCACCAACCAGCTCTACTACATCTTAAATCACTACAACTACAAATGACATTACTGTTGTTACTACAACCAACATTACTACTAATACTAACACTACATCTAATAAAATTAGATAACAGAACTACTATTACTACTAATTATTATAACAATATTGAAGACAATGATACACCACAACCAATACCATCGACACAAAAACAACCAATACCATCGACAACAAAAAGCAGCAGCAGCAGCAGCAGCAGCTACAGTCCCGGGATGAACACACAGGTGAAAGGACTCACTATTACTATGTAGGCTCGCAATACCTATGATGAAAGAGAACAATTACAACCACTGGCTGACTGAAAAAAAAAGAACACCTGATCACAATATTTCCATAACTCAGACACGATATCAAACGCTTTGTAAACACCCGAAATCAACAGGTAAATTGTTCTGGGCCAATTACAGTGCCAGTGCCGAAAAATGTGGCAACGCTGTGAAGAAGCCCCGCCCCCTGGTAGCCGGCCGCGTCCCCTGATAGGCTGAGCAGATCATTAATCATGAGGCTGACCCAGGCGCCACTAGGAGGGCCGAGCCAAAAATTCCCGCCTCACATCATCAGCGGTGTTGCCACGGTGCTCCCCCGCGCTGTATTGCAGGTAATTTTTAGGATCGCCTTCCGATGCATGCACGGAAAATTCCTCTATGGCGCTGTGTCATGGCGGCGACAGTCCCGAAATCGAGTTTATGTTACGTTAACTCTGCGTCGGGAACGTTTGTGTTTTGGGTTTGATTAATGGGGTTTGTGTTATTAATATTTCTTATATTTTTAGCTGCCTGACTACTGCCTGGAATTTCACCACCATCATTTGGGCTAAAACGCTTCATACTCGCACGTAACATTATTATTTTGCTGCTCAAGACAACGTCCTCTGCCGTGAGGTTCACTTGGATCAGTGCCTATCAATTTCCGTAACTAAGAAAATGGATAAATTAATAGATCTATCGCGGAACAGAGAGAGAGAGAGAGAGAGAGAGAGAGAGAGAGAGAGAGAGAGAGAGAGAGAGAGAGAGAAAGAGAGAGAGAGAGAGCGCCCTAGAGAAAATTGTAATGCGGTGATGAATTAATACTTTACAAAACCTGCCACTCGCTGTATGGTTGTGTATTTGTTTGGAGTGTTCTACCACCACCACAGGCCGCGCCCACCAGCCTCCCTCACGGCGCCGAAGCCGAAACCAGCATTTTTCGGATGTTTTTGAGAGCAATAAATAAGTTGGCTGGAAGAGTAAAGACGAGTTGAGAAATCGTGTGTTTCCTCCGCGTGGAAGTTTTATTTCCTGAGACGCGGGATAAAAATGACTTGTCTGAAAACCGGAATTATGTTTTAGGTCCGTCAGGTTTTAAGGATAAAACGACTCGACCCAAGAATCTCCAATAGCGGTTTGTTTTTCCTCGGTTTGTTTCCCGCTTTGTGCGTTACTCTGCAGCTTGTTTTTGTTGATGCTGCGACTGTGGCGCTTCACCACTCGTGTATGTGAAGGAAGACGCTCACCGGTATTGGAAGGGGATGTACTGTTCTATTATGTATTCGTTCCCTCTCCTTATTTTGGCTTATGTTTTATTTCCTTACCGTATGTCTCCATATACATGTACGTCTACCTAACTCTCTCTCTCTCTCTCTCTCTCTCTCTCTCTCTCTCTCTCTCTCCTTTTTCTTCATGGTTTTATTTATTTTTTACTATGTTCATTTATCACCGTTATGATTATGCCTACACCAAGGAAAATTCACCTTGTCAACAGCGTCACTATTTTTTATCTATTTATTTTTATTTCTATTTGTTAGGGCCATGACGTTAATACCCCGATACCCTCACATCATAACCAGTTTTCCAGACGCACATGGTATCAAGTGCACTTATAACATGGCCATCTCTTCTCCAGGCTGTCAACATCCCGTACGCTGTCATAAAAGTTTAGGTGCACCTCTACTGGTTCGTGTAACAGACTCAGTGAACAGACTTTTTTTATGATGAGCTTGCCTTTTATGACAGAGTTATTAAATGTTGGTTTACTATCAGAGGAAAAAACTATTTAGGAATATATACAAGATTACTAATACTAAATCTTGTAAGGTAGGAATGAAATTAAAATTGTGAAAAAAATACCAAGGAGAATCATACACATCCTGTGGCCTTATAAAGACCTTAAAAGGTAAAAAAAAAAACGTTAAACACAAGGAAGTCACCAGTAAATGGAACTTGTACCTTGCTTAAGTAAAAAACATATGCATTACTTTCAAAATTACTGGGAATGTCTTGATTCACCGGCTGAATCATCTGGATGTATGTATTGTATGTGATATTTCCTCTATACCGAGTATCATGAATTCATTTTCTCTAATTACTATAACAATACTGTAATCCACATTTTGAACCATGCACCTAAAATCGAATAAGAACGGCACAAAAACTAAAACACAATTCAAATACAACAAGTAATTTTCCCACTTCCAGATGCCTAACTTCTATGAACACGGTTATACCACAATGTCATCGAAATACACGTCTATAGCGGAGTCAGTAAGCAGCTGAGAGCGAGAGAGACAGAGACAGAGAGAGAGAGAGAGAGAGAGAGAGAGGCGGGGGCTTAGCGGCATGGAGCAGCGAGGGGCAGGACCTACGGCACTCATTCCCAGCACTCCGTCTTGGTCCCTGAGAAACAAGTCCTCCTGGGGAACATATTCGTCTTATTGAATTTCTAGTATTGAGGAGACGCGAGAAATATGCGTGGACATCTATCGTGGCGGGCGTGACGGTGGTGCCGGGTCGCTGCCGGGTCGGAGAGAGAACAGAGCCGCAAGGAATGTCCGTGAACTTCTCCGCCACTCTCCTTGCCTTGCCTCACGGGGCGGCCGAGGCGTGGCTCTAACCAAGGTGGTGGTAATATAGGCTACGAAAGGTGATGGTATGTGTTGAGTGCGAGATGTCTAATTGAGGGATAATTTGTTTGGTGTGTCTGTGGAAGTAGGATGAGGGTGAGGGGGGCTGCGGTGGGTGGTGTATGCTTATTTGTGTGGTGAAAAACGGTATACTTTTAAGAAAATATTCCGATATCTGTTTGAAAAATTAGTAAAGCTTTTTTTATATATATATAAATACTCCTCTTACAATGATTACATAAATACCATCCGTCTCGTACGAGGACGCAAATGATCGTAATACTCAATTCGTAAAAAAAAAAAAAAAAGTCTTATATTGATAAAGTAAAATAAATCATGTACAGTAAGATGAAGGTAACAATTAATAAAGATACGGTCTTATCTCGAGATATTTAACAGAAGATAAGTATATCAATATTAGTAACACAAATGTTAAATAATTCACAGTTATCACCTGGATATAAATTCATGTAACCGATCGAGATAAAAAATAATGTAAGAATGTTAGTAATCGTTTGGAAATATTGAGTATTTGACTTGATATATTACAATGTCACAACCTCTTGGACGGAAAATATATTAACTTAATGAATCATGGCAGCAGTGTGCGGCTCACACGTGGTAGGGAAGATACGGCGACTCCCACACAGCAAGAAACACCAGCAAGTAGCACCTCTTGACGCATCCTCGCCTCTCATGGCTGTCTACCAAATCTCCCCTTCATACTGCTGCTTATACCTCGCTTATTAATAGGCAGTAAGCACACCCGTCACTTAAATGATACGATACCATCCCTTCTTATTAATACATTTGTTTTGCTCGCTATTTATATTCACCACCACCGTCACCTGAGCTAACCATATGGAAAGAGTTCCGCCTTCCTTTAATTGTCTATGCAACGAGTGTGACGGCATGGCGGGTGTCGGGTGCAGTGTTACGGATGTTGGGTGTGGCGCGACGAAGAGTGAGCACTGCCCGACGAGACGGATTTGTTTGCGACGGCATGAGGACGGAGTGTGACGGAAGCATAGCACTCCAGACTCGTAAGATGGAAAATGGGGACTAGACAGCATGACGTGGAGAAAGACCAGGTGTGTGACGAGAGACAAAGTAAGTGTGTGTGTGTGTGTGTGTGTGTGTGTGTGTGTGTGTGTGTGTGCGCGCGCGCGACAAGGAGTTGCTGTGACAGGAGGAGGAAGATGTCTGACAGGGATGGGAGTGGAATGTGACGTCGGGCAAGGCGGTATGTGACGACGGGAATGAGCCTACGACTGACAAACCGCGACGATGGACGCTGAAATCGACGGTAACTTTAGCAAAGAACACATAACAGCTGAGACTGAAGGTACAAAGCGTATCCTACTACCTTGGTCAAACATTACAAAAGATGAGAACTTTGCCTCTTGAATACGCTAAATACCTTGCTAATATTCTTGATCCTGGTCCAGCTTGGGAGTGCTATCAGGAGAGTCCTTGGAATGCCCTGTACGCGTCGGAGATCCGCGGCTTCTGGCAGCGACTAAGTGCATTGACTTAATTGGTACAGCGAGAAATTCGAGACACCGCAAACCTGTATCGAAACACTGACGTCAGACACTAATTCTATCCTGGGTAGTGTGGTGTGTGTGTGTGTGTGTGTGTGTGTGTGCTAAGCAGGAATAGTTACTATTTGTGCGGTAGATGAGTGCAAAGTGAATAATTGTTTCAAGTAGGAAACGAGCTAATCTCAGAGGCACCACTTCCCTCGTTAGGCACACACACACACACACACACACACACACACACACACACACACACATACAACCTGAGCAACGCTCGTTAGCGGCAGGAGGAATGATCTGCTGGAACGATTTATGGCGCGTTTTTCCCTATTAATAACTTAATTTGGGAGAGTGCCTTCCAGGGCCCGGGGCACTCAAACATTCCGGCCAGACTCTCTTAGTACCGTTCGCTGCTCGCCTGAACAATATCCAAAGCTCTTTTTTTAATACGAGAATAAAATTCCCAGTAATATCCCATTAAAAGGTATGCATTATTTACTTTCGGAGCAAACATAACACGTGATGCTGAGAATAAAAATAATAGCTGAATGTTAATTTTTTACATCAGTTTCTAGAATAGTCAGTAATTTTTTTTTTTTTAAGTATGCAAGGTTTTCGTAAAACAGTAAAATAACCTTCTGTAAAATCTTGCTAAAGGTAAGACAGAACGAACATGAATTTCTCGGCATGAATAAAAGCCACAGCATACAAGCATACATACTTTCACCTGCGCAGTAACAAAGAAAAAAAAGTTAGCAGGCAAGAAACACCCGAGGCATGTGGCAGCACTTGTACTAAAATGAACGACACTATCTCTGCGATGGTCCAGCACAGTGAGCGGCGGGAACGAATTTAGCGGCACACGGCAATCTGAGCTCCAGCCGTCCCATCTGTATGCCGCATCGGCCTCTCTGAATTATATAACATACACATATATGGCGGACGGAGTGGAGCGAAAAGGTCACCACGATTAAGTCACTCCACCGCGGCGATCAATAGTTCCACCGCAGCCTACCAGCACAGGTGACATCAGGAGGAGCTCAGGTGTGGTAAAAGGCCTATGGGAGGGATTGGAAAGGCTCAAATGAAGGAAAATATCATAACGCGAGTCGCAGGAGGCCTCACCACCATTTTGGATTTTCCCGTTTTCTCTAGTCCCAGACAGGAGGTGTGCGCCGCTCGTATCCCTCCCTCCTCCTGATCCTCCACCTCCCTCCCGTCGTCCCTCGCTCTCTCCTCTCCGTTCCTCTGTCCCCTCCCAACCCCAAGCCTCGTCCGCTCAGCTGTTCCTCCCTCTCAGCCGCGGTTCATCCAGCCAGCGCGCCGCTCACTCAAACCCACGTTACAGAACACATCACCCGACGCCCTCGACACATACGCCCCTATTCCATGATTTTCTAATGCACACATTGTCATTCATGCAATATAATGTAGCTGGATGACGCTCAAGACACTCATTCTCATTCTCTCTCTCTCTCTCTCTCTCTCTCTCTCTCTCTCTCTCTCTCTCTCTCCAGAATCTTGTATCATGCATTATCTTCACTGCATTCCCTGCAAGACAGATCTCTCCCTGGATAACATGAAAAAGAACGGCCAACTACTACTGAATAATTAGATACATTCTATATTCTGGAATTTTACAAATATTCAAAATAATAAGCTGTTGAAATCAAAGATATAGAAGATTTTTCCAAGAGTATTTACGAACTTAACTAATCATTAAAAAGTAATAATCTACAAAAAAAAAAAAAAAAATTCCTTGGGTATAGTCAATATAAATTCTATTGCCAAGATCATACAACGATGTGTGTGTGTGTGTGTGTGTGTGTGTGTGTGTGTGTGTGTGTGTGTGTGTGTGTGTGTGTGTGTGTGTGTGTGTGTGCACTAACCGTCGTTTCGTGGCTACAAAATCTAAGGAGTGCAACTAACTCATATTGAAATCATGTATATCATTATACTCACAACTACTCATAGTTCAACATATGCGCGATGATTTGCGGTCTACTCATCATCTATTTATTCATGTAGGGGTACACGACGCAGCCCAATCCAGCAATGGCCACCAAAGAACGCCATATCAGCAGTTCAAGTAAGGGGGCTTAGGTATAAAGTCCAATTTCTTGCAGTAATTTCATTTTGAGTGGAGGCAACATAGTAATCAGAACTGCATCGCGTGACACAGGGACTGAGGTGAGGCAGTCAGCTTCAGGAGGGGAATGCTGCAAGAGGCTCACCTTATATTAGAATTATTACAATTATGAGTAGGATGGATGGCTCTCCTCGCCCTCTCCCTCATCAGCGTGGATCGTCGGTTCTAAATAATGGGCTCTGGATCACTGGGATTATTTCTATCCTTGATGAAATAATTATCTTCCTTGTCCCCTTCGGACTCCAGTGCAAGGAGGAGGAGGAGGAGGAGGAGGAGGAGAACGGAGGGTGAAGAAGGAAAAGGAGAAGGAGAAGGAGAAGGAAAAGGAGAAGGAAAAGGACGAGGAGGAGGAGGAGGAGAAGGAGGAGGAGGAGGAGGAGGAGGAGGAGGAGGAGGAGCTAGTGAAGGAACTGAGGAAGGAAATAGCAAAACATGAGAGCTGTATTGATCTATTTTTATCTTTTATCTTTTTTTTTTTTTAAGTGAAGGTTGAAAGTGGTGGTGGAGCAGCTCTCTTATGCCTGTAAGGTAGATGGAGAAAGACTAGAAAAATATAATAAATACTAATAGATACAACCAAAAATGTTTAGAAGAATTAAGCTACAATTCATCTATTACAATAACTATTCTACTTTTCTCTTCGTGATATATAATTAAATAACAATGCACATGTGGCACTACCAGTTATTGATGGCAGAGTGGCCTATAAATCCAAGTCTAATCTATAGCAAGCACTCGCGATTACAATCTAACCCGAGTGGAGAACATAAATTGCATGAGGTAATGAAGTATATCAGTCTATCTGTCATTGCTTCTCCCCCAACTGCTACCTTCCCTAACCAGCTCCAGTCCTATGCCATCTACCTCAGCTCTGCAGTTCTGAGAGCATCTACCACCCCACCTTAAGCACTCGAGTCTTCCCTTCTACTTCATCCACAAGGAAAAGACAAAAATAGCCCGGGCCGGGCGCCAGGTCGTGTCTGCACCTGCATCCACACAGAGGATATTTGTGCTTCACTCGTTCCTTGCTGTGTGGACTCCTACCTCCTCCAGCTCCATATATTTTCATTTTGCTTTGGTAATGAGTTAATATGTTATTGAAACTTTTCATCGTTAATAATCGAACGACTTTTAATAAATTCTATTAGTTTATCAATCATTTTTTTACCTTATTTCGTAGAAATAATATAAATTTTTTTTTTATGAATGTAAACAGTTAAGCTTGACACTTTATCATTATAAATTACTGCTGGCTCAAAATAATTTCAATTCTCAACCACTTAGTGACTATGAATGGCCCAAAGTGAGGATATAAATATCAACAAGAAGTAAAAGTAAAGGTACAGGTCGGATGAATAAATACAATTATGTTTTGCATTTGCTAAGCTGCTTCTACAGCATGATGAAAATACATATAGACATATCCAGTATCAAATGCAAGGTGCAACTTTACAAGAAAATATCATGTAATTGTCTCTAAATGACCTGCTCAGTGAGAAAAAATGTGGTGATTTTTTTTCTCTATACAAAATATATTTGACAGCAGTATCTATTATAATGAGAAAAAAAAAAACTATCGAACTAAACCGTCTTTTAGTGTCCATGGTGTGCATATACGTCATTTTTTTCCTACTCCATTTTCCGCCTTTCACTGCGAGGCTTACGTCACAAGCGTGGGAGCGATGACGTGGCAGCTGTGACGAGTGTGTGACGTCATCAATGCCAAGTTCTCATAACTCAGAGAAAATGGCCGCCAGTGGACACTTTAACTGCCCATTAATGCCTTGCTGAAATGTGACTGGTCGGGAGGAAGCGCGCACACAACTAGCGGGGAGAACACTCGCTGACACCACACTTTTACATCTCTCCCTCCACCACACAGCTCAAGCCCTCGTGGCGACACACCTCAACGTGAACACCAGACCCTCTCCAATCTCACTGCACAAACTCAAGACCAAAAATGATATGGAAGTTCACCAGAAAATGAAAAAAAAAAACGCTCCTACAAAATATCGGCGAAGCGAGAAACCCTGCCTGGCTCTCTTGCCTCGCGCCTTGACGGGTCACGCTCGATCTCCTTTACGAGTTCTTCCTCTCATAAAGATGTCTAGCGGTTTTGTTGCGTACGTGTTAACCCCTTGTTACCGGGGTATTTGGGGGTGCTGCCGCGTCATAAATTGCTGAGTTTGGGTAGCCGGGCCCCGTCGAAAAGGTGGCGGGCCAGTTAATTTGTGTTTTATTGCTGACGGAAGAGGACCAGCCAAAGAAAAGTTATGTTTTCTTACTCCCCGGAGGAAAGAGTGTATTACATGACGTTCTTGTGCAGCCGAGTGGTGTATTTGACCTTGTGGCGGTGAATGGTGGAGAGAGAGAGAGAGAGAGAGAGAGAGAGAGAGAGAGAGAGAGAGAGAGAGAGAGAGAGAGAGAGAGAGAGAGAGACTAATTTTAAAGAAAGGGGTTGAGATAGTTATTTCAGTACAAAAATTGGAAAGAAGGAGGAAGAAATGTAAGAATGGAAATAATGTCTATGTGAAAAATGTAATGGGAATTGTAATAAGAGGACGAAAAAAAATAAACTATAGATATAAAACAAAACTATATGAAGAAACAAGGCTATATTATAAATCGTAATAAAAAGAAATTGATAAAAGCTGGAATTACATAAAGCCTGAATATAAATAACCCCCCAACCTCTCTCTCTCTCTCTCTCTCTCTCTCTCTCTCTCTCTCTCTCTCAACCGCCAACTCACCTCCTGTACTCTCTCGCCCCACGCACACCACACTCCCTTCCACATCAACACACGAGCCACCCTGCCAAGTGAATCAGAGCCTCCGTGACAAATTATATTAAGACGCTAAGCTGCTTGAGGAGCCGCCGAGAGAGTATCATATTACAGTAAACACAACGCCGCAATTAAACACGGGGTAAAACAGCTCATTTACTCCCACGTTGGGCCATTCAGAGCCCATAACACTAAGGGTTATGGCGCCGTAAAGATACAGGGTGGCGCATAAACTTTTGGTGGCTCTCTCTCTCTCTCTCTCTCTCTCTCTCTCTCATGCATACAGTTAACTCGTTATCCCATTATATTTTTGCCAATCACATCTTATTTAACTAACTCCTTTCTACCTCCTCCTCCCTCCCTCCCTCCTCCTTTCCCTCTTCTTCCCCTCGTAACTTCCACTCTTTCTGACTGACTGCTCCTCCTTCCCACTCTCGCTCCCTCATTACGCCTCACCCCTTCCCATTCATTGCCTACACCTTGCTCACTGTGGAAGGGAGACAGGTGGATTTTTTTTTTTTTACGAATTATACAAGGAATATTTTAAGTTTTGACATAATTTGATGATATATAATTGACTTTTAACATTCGAGTGCTACTATGCTTTCTTAAATTATTACTTATATGTATATTAATATTTCATTGATTGTTTGATGCAATATAAATTTTGTTGTTGGTGTAAGTTTTGGTAGATAATTCCAGTGCTTTATTAGTTTATTTGGTAATGTCTATCGGGTTTAATGTATTCCATGACTGCTTGATATTAGCTGCTTTAAGTTCTTTTCCTTAATATTATCTACGTAGACTATGATAATCTTATACGGTGTTGTCTCTGTGGCCTGATATATTCCATGATCGGTTGGTTAATATATAATACTCTTGATTTCAATTACCTTGCCTCATCCTGTAGTTTCTCATTGAGTCACGGGCGGACACCTGACTCTGGGAATACTGCCATCAGCTGAATGTAATGACGTCATCACTCTGCCTTTCCCCCCAAACCCTTCCCTTCATATGTCCCTGAATCGCTCGGTTCCTACACTATCCTTTACCAGTCCTCTCACTCAAGGGTTTTACTGAATACGGCACTCTTGTTCAATATACATCATAGTCTTCCACCACTTGCGCATCACTCACCATGCACTCACATCAATTACACTGCTTAACTTAAGAGTAATTTCACTGAGGTAGTTCCCTCTCATAATTCAGGAGAAGTCTTGTGCAAATAACCACAATTAAGTCCACAAAAACGCCCAAGAGCATGAAACTAAAAGAGCGAGTTAATGGGTGACTAAAATGCGAGCTAAACAGAAATATATGAAAATAACAGACAAGTCACTTTTTTTTTTTCGCGCAAGCATGTGAGGTAGGTGGCCCACGTCGCGCCCCGGAGCTCAAAGTGGTGGTAAACAATAGGCGAAATGGCGATAAACACTTAAATATGGCAATTTGGGAGACTCGGGGGTGCAACAGGGTAATTTTATCGGTAGTTAAGCTGGTGGGGAGGAGCTTAACGAGGCCAACGTGAGGCAGGGAACCAAGGGGAGCCGCCAGTTATCGCCTCATTAGATAAATTGGCTGAAATGAATGGAATGGTAATTGGCGATGATGTGTCGTGAGAAGGTTGTGTTTTCATTTTGTGGCGAGAGAGGAGGAAGGAACAAGCGCGGGGTTAAAGTGGTGGTGTTTGCATTCTATTTGTCTTTTTGTGCTCGTGTGTCAGCCTGTTAGGAAGTCAGTCAGTCAATGTGGTAGTCAGTTACTTGCTCTGTTTGTGTGATTTGGTGTCTTTTATTTATTTATTTTTCTCTTCCACTTCCTTACTATATTCATTCCTGTTTTTTCAATATAGTGTAACAAGCACGTCATATCATTATTATTACTTTTGATTCACCTAGCTTTTTGCATATATTTCGTTAAGTCAATATCTACTCTCTCTCTCTCTCTCTCTCTCTCTCTCTCTCAATCTACTATGTAACAAGCACGCCATACCATTATTATTATTACTTTTAACACACGTCTTTTTGCATACTTTTTATAGTCAATAACTCTCTCTCTCTCTCTCTCTCTCTCTCTCTCTCTCTCTCTCTCTCTCTCTCTCTCTCTATGCTACTTATTTTCCTTCACCCTTTTAACCCCGCGGCGTTTTCGTGTCTGTGCGCCTTTTGGAAAGCATAAATTTCCGCCTGATTATGGATACAACTGCACAAGAAACAATAACAATAATTCAAAATAGTGAAGTTAAACGAGCCATTATATACAAGATAGATACAGGTGATGGATGGCGAGGTGAGCTTACCGAGTCAAAGGTCAGCGGAAAGACGTATGAGGTCAAGTGTTGAACAGAGAAAGAGAGAGAGAAAAAAAAGAGGGGAAAAATAGTACAGCACGTGCAAAATAAGAGGACGATAAAGGGGAATAAAAAGAGGAAAAGGAGGAAGAGGAGGAAATAAAAAAAAATTTGAATGGAAGTCGAAAGCTAAAAAGAATATATTATATATAGAGAGAAAGAGGAAAATAATGAAAAATAATATAAAGATGAAAGGAAATATAGAAAAAAAAAGGATGAAGAGAAAAATACTAAAAGGATGCAAATGATAACAATAAAACAAGAGAATGTGAAAATAAATGAATAAAAAAAGGAAATGAAAGCAAAAAAGAGGTAAAGAAAGATGATGGCAAGGGAAAAATATATATTATAGTTCCTAGATGAAAAGACAACAAATAAATTACAAAAACTGAAAAGAAAGTAAAGATATGTTAAAAAAGAAAGAAGAGGAAGAAAGGGAAGGAAGAGGTGGATGAAACGAAAGGAGGTGAAGGGTGCAAGGGAAGGAATGTTCGTAACAGTCTCCAGATGGCCTTACATAATCACGTCCTGTCCTCTTGATGATTTACTCAAACATCCCCCTAAACAGCAACAAGAAGCCATAAACACAGCCTTAGGCACCGCAATTCCGTGACCCTAGCACCTCCGCCACCTCCTCATCACACCTGCCTCGTGACTCCGGCGTCCAGGTGAAGGGTCAACTGCGTCCAGGTATTTTGTGCACACCTATGTCGCCTGAAGAGGATTTATGGCGTGTTATGGTGAGTCTGGGAGTGAGAGACGGGGGAAGGGGGGCTTGAATGATTCCATGACAAAAACTTGGTTGTTTTTTTTTCTCCATTCAGGTTATAAAAAAATAAGGAAATGTTATAACTCTTATGACTCGTACAGCATCAGTTACTACTACTATTACTACTACTACTACTACTACTACTACTACTACTACTACTACAACTACTACTACTACAACTACAACAACTACTATTACTACTGCTACAACGACAACAACAACAACAAGTACTACTACTACTATTACATCTACTACTACTATACCACTACTACTACTACTACTACTACTACTACTACTACTACTACTACTACTACTACCGTCAATACTTTTTCTTAAAAACATTTACAATAATAAAAATAATAATAAAATAATAAAAAAAAAAAAAAATAATAATAATAATAATAATAATAATAGTAATAATAATTAATAATAATAATAATAATAATAATAATAATAATAATAATAATAATAATAATAATAATAATTAATAATAATAATAATAATAGTAATAATAATGATAATATCAGTGAAAAGAGTAACTTTAATAATAGTAATTGGATCACCGATGATAAAAACAGTAATAATAATGCATGAAAAAAAGTTAGTTTTTATTACTAATTATATGTTTGCTCTCTTTGCAGCAATAATTTACCGTCCTCACACGTCACCAAACAAGTTAGCAAAATTTATTATATTATGAATCCAATTTATAACGTCCAAATGTTATTAATGCCTACACAAACGTGCAACTAATTTTCCCTTCCTTAATTGAAAACATACCGCTAAGAGCTTACAAAACTATATTGATCATAGAAAACATGTGTTCTTGAAATTAGTCACGCAACCTTTCTTAATTCTCCATGCTACTCATTACCACCTACAATTACCATACAAATATAGCTGCATTTGTAACTGTAATTATCACCTGCAAATACACACGTATGGTGAGGACGAGCAGAGAAAAATGCGTGCGATTATTTGTGTGTGCGTGTGTGTGGCTCGTCCGTCACGCGACTGAGAAATCGATTTATTCACTCTCCTTTTACGGTGCGGAAAGACTCACGGTGGCTCGGCGAAGCACCCAAGCAACACTACGATAAAAACGAACAATCTTGCCCATTATATGCACCTCAGAGCATAAACAACACCCGAGGAACACCTAGTAAAGCCACCCGAGAGGCTCCACCGCGGGACACAGACCATCACGACGACACTTCATTACGCTCAACACCTCGGCACTCACGGACTTGACCCTCAGTCAGGTGAGTCATTCATCATTCTATTTGTAATCACTAATCATTTTTCTTCTGTGTTGGTGAGAGTAATAAACGTGGGAGCTGCGTGTTCGGGGATGATCATTTGTGTTGGTGCGACGTGCAGACATGACGATTAGGCCCAAGTTATCAGGTTATGTCGCGAAGGCCACGTCCCCGCGAACAATGTGCTTCGTGCAACAATGACAGAGGTACGAATTTGATAGTTTAACCTCTTTGACTGCTAATGGTTGGTAAAATTAATTTTATTTTTAGCAACAGCAGACAATTTTACATATCATGCAAAATTGAAATAAATAAATGAATGATATTAACAGGAAACAATAAAAAAAATCAATATATATAAATAAAACAAAACTTCAGTGAATAGTTAAATAAAAAAATTGACAATAACTAAAAATAAACAAATACAGCGTTTTCCAAAAACATATTTGCTATAGCCACCTCACTATAGCAGAGTGAAGACTATCTGCTCTTTTTGACTATTATAAAGTCATTTTAAATAGCAATGGGAAAAAAAATAAGTTAACGCGCGCACACACACACACACACACACACACACACACACACACACACACACACACACACACACACACACACACACACACACACACACATCACTTTAACCCCAAAACTGCAGCAGATTAGAAGATATGCTGTCTCCAAATATTAAATAAATACAATAGAGTAAAAAAAAAAATAAATAAATAAATAAAAAAATAATAACCCTAGTTAAAATCACAAGTATGCATTCTTAAGATGAAAAAAAAAGAAATGAAAAACAGTATATGATGCTACAACCAGCCAGCCATATTTACATAGACAACAAAAGTATCTCAGCATCTTACTCCCTCACTTTCATACACTCTCCCTTTGCATCTCATCACATTCCCTTTCTTCATTTTCTCCGTGCAGCCATTGCGAGCAAGACTGATCGGGCGGGGAGCAGGGAGGCACTCCGTCAGCCCCTCCACCGCTTCAGTCAACAAGTAAACAGACGATTATGATGATGAAGCGGCCGTGAAGAGGGTGACAGCCAGGTTTGTGTGGCATTAAGAAGTCATAAGTGAGCACCAGATAAACACGTGAAGAAGAGGGACGGAGGGAGTGCGGGTGGGACGGAATGGAGATGAAAAAGTACAACAGTTGAGAAGTCAGTATAAAGTAAGTGAAGGAGGGAAGGAGTGAGACATGGAGTTGATAGGGTAGCGATTAAAATATTTCAAAAACTTCTTATTCATGATTTTTTTTGTTCCAAATGGTAAATACTTTTAATTTTGTTGGATGACACAAAAAGAGTGAATGGAAAGTGGAGGTCAGCATTAAAAAAAAGAAAGGGCAATATTGATTAAAGAGTTACCAACGCATTTCCTCTTGACGTTCCACCTTGATTGCTTGCGAATTTTGTTCAGCACAGATCGATTACTCACTACTTTACGCATTGATTATACTCCGTGTCCAATACTAAGGTGATTGATCAATACATAAACGAAAAAAAAATATTAACTAAAACCCACTCAGTCCAAGAATTTATGGTAATGAAAGGCAGATGCAGCCGCTTATGTACCCGAGCTAAATGAGGCCATCCACAAGACGTCAATACGATATAAACTATTCATTATAAGACGTACTAAATTTAAGCTCTATGCTAAAAATAAAGAAAATATTAGGGAAATTAATTCCAAAACACTAGATTATGATACACGACACTGAAATACAACCACACACACACACACACACACACACACACACACACACACACACACACACACACACACACACACTAATGCACACATACATATATACATACACGTACACAAGTCGTTGCCCTCCCTGCTAGACTCCGTAAAATAAATGGCAAACTTCACTGACCGTGTTGTATAAGGAAGTTGCTCCCTCCACCGTCTTCCTTCCACTGACTACTAAGATATACAAGCCTCCATCTCTCCTGGTGTTGTCTCTCCCTCTTCTTTACCTTCCTCCCTCCCTCCCCATGTCTTGTGCCTCTCTCTCTGCTTTTTATGGCACCGAAGGAATTCACCTTTAATTTATGGAATACATAGTGTCACTCCCTGGCCTGGTTCTCAGAGCAAAGTTGCCCTCCACCCACACCCTGGTTGCGGTCTGCCTCTGTCCCTCTTGGCCGTCAAGCTGTCAAAATTTCAAGCTGTTGGAATTGGCGCCCACCCTGCGGTCACGCGATTTGTTATGCACAGAGGGGAAAGAAAAAAGAAAGACATTAATACCAACAAAGCCCAGGACAACGAAAAGCAGAATAATGCTGAATGAAGAACCAAAAAGTACTTCACATGGATGATATGTATATAAAAAAAAGACTTAATGAAATTACAATTACCAGACAATAAAATAAGATTGACAAAATAAATTAAGATTAAGCAAATATAAGCTAAACAATCTTTTCATGTTTGAAGAATCCCATCATGTTTGCTTCTAGAAATCACAACAGTCGTAAAATAAAAGCTCAGACGTGTATCGCACCAACAAAGATACACATCAAAAGGAATAATAAAAACGACACCATTGGCCGTGACCGCAGCAAGGCCCTCCTCTCTCCACATCTCCACCTCTCCAGCCTCGAGGAGCTCCGGGAGGGGCCGATTAGGACGAAGGAAGACGAGGGACTACCATTAAAAATAATCTAAACCGCATTCCTGGAATTGATAAATATACCACATCGCAAAGACACCGTTTAAAGCCGTCTTGGGAGCCCACAACGATGATATATACATCAGATAACAAAATGCAAGTGTAGTTGGATGGATGTGTGTGTGTGTAGGTACATGTGCAAATGTTTAGATAGGTCATTTGTAACTCTTAAAGCATGATATACGAGCCACTTATGAACCAAGAGTCTACTGACATTACCTGCCTGTGTCTCGAGGGCCGCGCCGCGCCTGTGCACACACCCGCAAGCATCGGCCGCCAGTCACGCCTGGAATTCAAGAAAGGTTCGTTGAGCCTTCAGCAAACCATCCTGATGCAGAAAGACAGGCATACATATATATATATATATATATATATATATATATATATATATATATATATATATATATATATATATATATATATATATATATATATATATATATATATATATATATATATATATATATAAACCATGTAAATAAAAACAACTTGCAAGGTAGTAAACTGAGTGATATTAAGCAGTGGAACAAATTACCTGATTATGAATAGTTAATTGTGAGTTTTGGCATAACCATGTGTATGTCCATGTGTGTGTGTGTGTGTGTGTGTGTGTGTGTGTGTGTGTGTGTGTGTGTGTGTGTGTGTGTGTGTGTGTGTGTGTGTGTGTGTGTGAGTGTGTGTGTGTGTGCGTGTGTGTGTGTGAGTGTGTGTGTGTGAACACAATGAACAAACAAAGATCAACATCATTGTTTCCTTCCCCCCCAAAAAAAAAAAGTTCTTGGATGAATCCTCCTCCTCTTCCTCCTAATTTCAACGCAAGGACCAGGAGGTATGTTGCTGTTTGCTTAACCCATGTAACCTATGCAGTCCTCCTCCTCCTCCTCCTCCTCCTCCTCCTCCTGTTCACCTCGGTCTCTGCCCCGAGTAAGTAACCTGAGGCCTTTTTCGCTTCTCGTGGTCGCCGCGGCGCCCCGGATCATCAAATAGCAATTAAGGGTCCCGTGTAGTAGGTGCAAAAGAGGTCCTCGGGTCGCCCTGCCCCACCACGCCAATCTTACACCCATAATGGTTATTTATGTTGTCATTAATTACGTTCCCTCGGCCATAAGAGAAGGTGAAAGGCTAATAAGGGCCGTGTTATGTACGTCTGCGTGGGCGTGTTTGTGTGTACGTTTGCGGAATACGAGTGCATGAAGGTGGGTGAGATAAGGTGAGTATGATAAAGTGTGTCTTTGTGTATGTTTATTTTTTGGCATGTGTTCTGCATGTGCCTGGTTGTGTAGATAAGTGAATCCCATAGATTTATTTACACATCATGCACTCAAACATATACAAAAATGCGTGAATACATTTATGTGCACAACGAATAATATTAGTCAATCAGGAATGTACGGAACATGTTTGTAATGCCTAGTTATGACTTAACTAATTAATTAAGTTCTGGAAAAAAATGTTATATACATGAAGGAAAGAAAGTATACACACAAATAAAGGAACAACACCAAAATTAACTTTCAGCAGACTCATTATCTTGCAAGTTGGCACAGGGACAGATATCCGCAGGTGCATCAGGTACTGCAGCTCCCACTGAGGTAATTCACGTCTTTTGAGGCAAAACTAATAACAGACCTCCCTACCTAACGCATTTGTCGTCAGCCACAGCCATACGTGTGTCTCAAGGTCAAGGCCAATAACGAGAACAACAGACAACTTCATAGACAGACAGTAATGTTAACTCAGACAGAGAGAGAGAGAGAGAGAGAGAGAGAGAGAGAGAGAGAGAGAGAGAGAGAGAGAGAGAGAGAGAGAGAGAGAGAGAGAGAGAGAGAGAGAGAGAGAGAGAGAGAGAGAGAGAGAGAGATTCTTGGAAGAGAAAAGCGTTGTAATTCCAGCCTAATTGTGACAGCAGCCCTCAGTCTTCAAAGCGTCCCGTCCTTTCAAGCAGTACATTGATACTCTCAGACAAATAGGTACACATCTTCTGTGACCTATATAATTATTAGTTATCTGTTGTACGTGGACCTCTTCACTGAGCGTCCATCCATCACTCTGCTGTCTCCCTATCTACAAACACAAGAGCACAAAACGCTACAAATTTCTGACAAACAAGCGGCGTCCAACAAGGATAGCACAGAACCCCCGCGGTTTTATTGCCTTTATGCTTAAAAACAAGTCAATTGAGGGAGGATTAGCATTTGGTGTATCCTTAGGGTGGCCGCTCTCTCCCACGATCCTCGCCGAGCGAAGGGAATGGCAAACAGTTTAATTCCTTCTTTCCTGTCAGTTTTCGTACCTCAAGTAAGTAATTCTGAACCCTTTTTCCGCTGGTGAACTGGCACCATGATAAATCACCTTCTTTTTATAATTAAACACTATTTTCTATACGATGTTCATGGAACGAATCATTCTGGGAAAGATATTTGTGAAGAGAGGGAAAAGTTTCTTCCTACCTTGTCTGATCATGGCAGATGAGCCTCGTCCCTCCCCGGGAAGCGTGAGGGATCAGACGGTGTGATGGAAAAGGGTGATATATACATGAACTAGGGGTTCGCAGGATAGAGTGATAAAGTCAGGATGCAAAGGGTGGTTGGAAAGCGTTGTAGGGAAATGAGCACATTATTACCATTATTTATATTATTATGATTACTAGTACTAATTATTGATATTGATACTACTACTACTACTACTACTACTAGTACTACTATTACTACTGCAATTACTTATATTACTGCATGCTATTACTATTATTGCATTGCTGCAAGCTGCTGTTACTACTACTACTACTAAAACTATAACTACTACTTCTACAACTACAACAACAAACAACAATAACAACAATTACTACTACTACTACTACTACTTGTACTACTACTACTACTACTACTACTACTACTACTACTACTCCTAAATTGCCACTATCAATATCATTAAGACCAAAATCACACACATGTTAAAATTCCATCATTCGTGAGAGCGGCAGCAACAGCAGTCCAAGGAAAGAGTAGATAAGGTAGGAAGTATAGATAGGGTATAGAAGGAGACTTTATCCTCCCACCACGTCGCGTTCCTCCCCTTCCTCCTTCTCCCCATCCTTCCCTGCCACCCTCCGCACTTACCATACCCACCCCCAGGGCACCATAAACCCAAAATCTCGCTACCCTCCCCCGCTCCACGCCGGCATTCTCCACCACAGTCTGTTTGTTCGTTTGTTGAGGAGGCGCCCGTCCCTCTCCCTTTCATTCGTATTGGTGACGCTTTTAATATTTCTTTTTCTTATTTTCATGTAAATATGCGTTTGCTAAGGTGTTTTTTTTTCTGTCGTTTTACACACACATACACCCAAACATCCACCCACCCACAGACACACACATCTTTGCATTCACGTTTCACTAGTGGCAACAACATCTGTGTGTGACTAATTTGTGAAGTTTTTTTTTTTTTGTACAAGTATGTTCTGTGTTGGATCGTCTTACGAGAGTAACCCTGGTAAACCATGGCAGGAAAGTGTCAAATCTACAAAATGTGGTGACACAGGAAAAAAAAAATCACAGCTAATAATTGTGAGATAGTGAGACAACATAGATAAATAGTAAGCTTACAGAAGAAAAGAATACATAATAACAAGAATAAATAATTATAATGAAAATAGATTAATAAATATATAAAACTAATGAAATCAATAGTAATGATGATATATATATAGTAATAACGAAATCAATAGATAATAAACTAAAGCCCCTGGGGACAATATTGAGAGATTTGTAAGATGTATGCATTGCAGTTCTTATCAGATCAACCAATTACTATGATATAATATTGCTATTTTTACTGAAACTGGAGAGAGAGAGAGAGAGAGAGAGAGAGAGAGAGAGAGAGAGAGAGAGAGAGAGAGAGAGAGAGAGAGAGAGAGAGAGAGAGAGAGAGAGAGAGAGAGAGAGAAAACACCCCCCAAAAAAACCAGCAGCAACAGCAGCAGCCTCCTATACGTTAATTATCTTTCCTATATCTATTGCCTGTCTTTTCTATGTCACCACAGCAATCGTTCTTATCTATCTAGTTATCTGTCCTTCATAGCAATCCACGTGTCCTACATATCAAAGAAAACGTAAGAAAAAAATCAAGTTCCACACAAACGATCCTTTGTCTGTCCTTCGCAACACTTACACTCCAACGTAGGCTTTCATTCCCTTAATATTCATATGGGCTGGGAGGGGCGACCACCACTCCGCTACCGAATACCTGACGTGCCCAGAGTCGCTTCGATGCTAATGTGACGCTGCCCGACCCAGAGCGAGTGTATATTTTGACTTGCTAGTTGTGGAGGCGACCGATCACTGGACAGGATGTAGGGTGGTTAGGAGGAAGACTGTCAAAACCAATAATAGTAATGGGATTGATAATAATAATACAGCTATTACTACTGCTGCTTTTCCTATTACTACAACTACTGGTACTACTACTACTACTAATTAAAAAAACAATAACAATAATAAAAGAAATAGTAATAAATAATAATAATACAATAAACATAAAATTACAACACTGTGAGTAGAAAA
>NC_059303.1:10070359-10075359 GCF_017591435.1 Portunus trituberculatus | reverse complement strand
AGAGAGAGAGAGAGAGAGAGAGAGAGAGAGAGAGAGAGAGAGAGAGAGAGAGAGAGAGACAGAGGTAAGTAGAGAAGGAAAGAGATGCGGGGAGGAGAAGGGGAGACGTTAAGCTGAGTGAAGAAAGCGGAGCGTAGACAAGAGAGAGAAAGGGAGGGAGGCAACTAAAGAGTGAGGAAAGAGAGAAGGAAAAAAAAAAACACCGCTAAGGAGAGATCAATAGAAAATAAGAGGAAGGGGAAGAGAGTGCAAGATGTGATTGGAACATAAAGAATAAGAGAAAATGATGATAAAGGGATAGAAGGGAGACAAGAAGAAAATAGTAACTTTATGGTGAAAAGTGACTATAGAGACGTCTGAGAGAGAGAGAGAGAGAGAGAGAGAGAGAGAGAGAGAGAGAGAGAGAGAGAGAGAGAGAACATGAAAGGCTAAAGGGAGAGAGAGAGAGGGAAAGAGGGGAGAGAGGAGGGAGAAGAGGGGAGAGGCGACCCCTTCTCTGATGGATTATCGAGCCCAAACTTCAATCTGGCGGTGTAAACAGATCCATCTAAGTCTGGAGGAACACAGAGGTCGCCACTGCGCCAAGGATTTATGAATTTCTCTTGATTTATTGCCCGAGGGAAAATCTATGGGGTACTCTACTATTTTCCCTCGCTGGGGTTTCTCTTTCTCCACCTTCTAAGCTCTATTCAAAACCTCTGTTAAATCAATTTTTTTTTCTACATTTTCTTTAGGTGTTATTTATTGTTTAGAATTTTATGTTAAGAATTACATTTTTTTTCTAATTATTTTTTTATGTAATTGCTGAGACTTAATATTTCTTAAAGTTACAGTCTTTCTTCATGTTCTTGAACTTTTTTTTTCCTAGAGGGCGAATTAAGCTTTATGAATCAACAACTTTACTTGATAAAATTTAAAGCATTGCAGATAATTTTTTTTTTTTCGTCTCAATGAATAAATCATACAATTTCTCTCTCTCTCTCTCTCTCTCTCTCTCTCTCTCTCTCTCTCTCTCTCTCTCTCCACCAATTTTCTTTAACTTGCTTCCCCTCTCTCCCTCTTACTACCTCTCAGCAGCTCTTCCTCCCCTCTCAGCGCTGCACGCTCCTATATTGGGCGCGAAAGATTAATGGTGAAGCTGATGATGGAAAATGTTGTATATTATGATCAGGTCTGTGTGTATGTGTGTGGGTGGGTGTGTGCGTAGGTGCGTGTAGCTGTCTTCGCTGCTTACGTGCGTGTCAATTAAGCTGTATAATTAGCTTGTAAGACTAAATAAAAAAAGAGTAAGTGTAATGGACATGTGATCATCTCTAGTGCACGGATATTTGTTTGTGTTTCTTTTCCCTGGCGTGCTTTGAGACAGGCAGAAGGATGAGGTGTGTGAGAACAATGTCAACACTACCACGTGGGGTCTGAGAGTGTGTGTGTGTGTGTGTGAGTATGTGTGTGAAGAGGCGGCGTGAGAAGACCAGCTTGGGTACGTCTTGAAGGGGAAGACGCTGTTGTGGGATAGGAGTGTATGAAGCAACTTTTGTCTTTGTATTTCTTTTTATCTCTCTCTCTCTCTCTCTCTCTCTCTCTCTCTCTCTCTCTCTCTCTCTCTCTCTCTCTCTCTCTCTCTTTCCTTTTCTTATTACTTTTTTTTTCTTTTACTTTTTATTTTTATTTTTTTGTTGAATTTGTTTAAGTGTGAGAATATTCCTTGACTCTCTCTCTCTCTCTCTCTCTCTCTCTCTCTCTGTGTGTGTGTGTGTGTGTGTGTGTGTGTGTGTGTAGTCCTCCTCTTTTGGGTCTTTTTTCCCCTTTTCACCTGTCACTCTCCTCGCCCTCCCTCACCATCTCATAACCTAGACCATTGGAAAGTTCTCCGTCTACTCGTCAGGCGGTGTCGCGTTAGGCAAATGAGTTATGGAATTCCAGTGAGCAATAATTCAACGGAGCTGTCTGGAGCGAGGAGGAAGACAGATGAGCAAGTTCCTCACGCCTGAGAGACCCGCTGTTCTTATAGGCTTCTACTGAGGGAAGGAAGGAAGGAAGGAGGAAGGGTAGGAGGGAACGAGCAAGGGGAAAGAGGTGGCTTTTGTCCCCCTACGTACCAAAAGTTGTCTCAGACTTAAAATATCACCGGGTTAGGTTTATACTGGGAGGATTTTTTTGTCATATTTCCGCGTATGAAAAAAAAAATTAAGTTGGTATTTATGTAAGCTGTGTGTGTGTGTGTGTGTGTGTGTGTGTGTGTGTGTGTGTGTGTGTGTGTGTGTGTGTGTGTGTGTGTGTGTGTGTGTGTGTGTGTGTGTGTGTGTGTGTGTATTTTTCATGAGTTGTCTTGGAGGAATAAAAGGGTATGACGATACACTAAAGAGAGAGAGAGAGAAAGAGGGAGAGGAGAGAGTGAGATAGAAAGATGAACATATCTGAGTTATGACTGTGAGTAAATTGAAACTTCACGTACATTTTTCTTGCCCCGATTTTGTGAAGCATGCGACGCCCCTTATATTAAATGTCTCTGGTGAAAGATATTGCCAGCGGGGGGCGAGGGACGGAGGAAGAGGGAGACGAGGAGGAAGAAGAAGACGGATGTGTGAATTGAAAAAAAGTAGACTTGGTGTTTTCTTTTAGTGAATTCACAGATAATATTTTACTAGATTGTTGCTGTTACTCATACTATGGCTGCTACTATTACTGCTGCTAATACTAAAACTGTTATTACTACTACTGATACTACTACTATTGCTACCGTTACTAGTACAACCATAAACATTTAGCATCAACCGAAAGGTCACAAAAAAAAAAAAAATAGTTCGTGAAGTATAAAACTGAATACAGACATCGAACAATTCATACGTGTAACTTGACATGCGTAAAATACCTATGGGTTTGTATGGGTGTGTTTTGTATAAGCTTACGTAAGGCCTCAGTTCCCTTTGATAGCATTGTTTTCAGGCATCGGGTAAAGAAGGAAAAAAAACGCATACACACAAAGAGTCGCTCTAACCTTGACCATAGACAAACGCTATACAAATCAGCAACAGAAGAGTTATGGCCGGAGGGAAGGCTAGGGAGGGGAGGGGACACAGCGTGGAGACGTAAGGCAAGAGGCGGAAGGGAGGAGGGGGAACAAAAAATACTTGGGGTGTGGGGGTGGGGCGAGAGAGAGGCGATTAGTTTTTAACACAGTCTCCAGCCCCAAAGAGAGGCTGGGAGGCCCATCCATCATCCCTGATTCACAGTGTCTGGACGAACCTGCGCCACAAGAACACCGGGCGACTCACCTCTCTCTCTCTCTCTCTCTCTCTCTCTCTCTCTCTCTCTCTCTTTCTATCATATGCATTATTTTTGAGCCAGAAATGTGAGTTTTTTTTCTTCGTTATTTTCATCTTTATTTTTTTTTTAGAAAACTGAAGGACAGTAAACACACACACACACACACACACACACACACACACACACACACACACACACACACACACACACACACACACACACACACACACACACACACACACACACACACACACACACACACGGTAATATTTTTAGGCATACACATTTTATCAAAGTTTCCCTCCTAGCCGACCGCCGCCCACCTCAAGTTGAGAGTATTAAGCATATTCGGCCGATTTTTCAAGAGGTTCGACAATTCTCATTTCGCGCAGTCTTGACGGACAGGAGTTTTATTGCTTTGCCTCACTTGTTCATTTATTTTCTTGCTCCCATTTATTATTCTCGTCTGCTGTTAATTTATCATTGAGGACGCGTCGCCCACAGCCGTCTTCTGCTTGGCACCCTCAACCTCGACCGCGAACAATGCAATGTTTACACTTGAAACTCTTACTATACATTTATGGATGCACGATAGAATAGTCACAGCTCAACTTCCATTTTCTTCTATGTTTGGAGGGAAATGAAGAAAATATGCAAATGAAGCTTACATTGAATTATGAAGTTCTGTAAATAGGCGAGGGAGAACTACATGATTCTAGAGTGCATCGTGTGGCGGAAGATGTAACGAACTTATATATGTGATGATAAATGGAGAGTGTAAACCAGTGCAAACAACATAAAAAAAGTTTGATTACAGTGTGACTGATCTGCGACATTTTATGACATACAAGGAAGATATTTTATGACACACACACACACACACACACACACACACACACACACACACACACACACACACACACACACACACACACAGTTCCGTACTTAATACATTATGATCGCCTTCTCCCGTCTCTTTCACAGGGCGGCTGAGAGGCGTAACCCACGTGGTCCCCGGCGGCGCTGACAGGCATGCATAACAAACGACCATAGACGCTCATTTGACAACGTCGTCAGCGGGCAGGCGGGCACACAGGGCCGCTAATGACCTGGCTGGGGGGCGCCGCGCAACCAGTCCTTGTTGTTTTCCATTTTAATATATATGTGACCAAACTGTGGGATTTCTGTCTCCATCTACGTACGTGCCGAGACGAGTGTGGTTCCTGGTTACTGAATGTTGTTCTTTTTGTTTTCTAAATTTAATTTGTGTTCTTACTACGAAAAATAAATACATACATAGAAGTGAATTTTGTTACATTTTTCATGAAAAAAAAATAAAGCATCATTCTAAAATCATATCTATATATTTTCTTTTCCTAAAATAAAGCTGTATAGCACTGCTGTAGCAAGAAACCTTTCACCTTAATAGATTAATTTCAAATCAACGGAGGGTTTATCATGATAGGCAAACTAAATAACAAAATATAAATTATGCGAGATAAAAATTATACTAGTTTGAAAAAAACAACAACAAAGTCAGGAAAGAGTGAGGGACAGAAAAAAATATATATATATATATATATATATATATATATATATATATATATATATATATATATATATATATATATATATATATATATATATATATATATATATATATATATATATATATATATATATATATATATATATATATATATATATATATATATATATATATATATATGGGA
>NC_059303.1:10050359-10065359 GCF_017591435.1 Portunus trituberculatus | reverse complement strand
CCACTCTTATTTTCCGTCACAGTTGGTTTTCCAGTAGAGGAGCAGCCAGCATCAGGGTCCTCTCCTTCGTCGTCCCTTCGTCAGTTGTCATGAATCACGGGCTGAGGAGGTGTTATCATGGCTCTCAGCATTTAACCTCATTTGTTATCCACTTTCATTTCCCCTCTTCGGCGTTCTTCCTGTAGCTCGTGATCCCGGCCTGGCCCTTAATTCATCCCCGCGACAGCTGACTGATGAATGATTCCCTTCAACCCCCGTCCTTCCCCTCTACTGTCTGCCCTTCCCTACTTCCCTCCCTCCCTCCCTCCCCATCCTTTCCTTTTCTCTCCCTCCTTCCGCACCCTTCCCATCTCCCTACCCTCTATTCCTTTTCCAGATTCTGCTTCTCCTTCCTCCTTACTCTCCTCCCCAACCCCTCCACCGCTTTCTTTTCTTCCCAACTTACTTTTGTTCATGATTTCTTTTTTTTTCTTTCCTTATCATCTGATCTTTAAATTCTATTGCTTTTGTTACCCCTCATTTTGTTATTATCTAATTTCTCTTCCTTATTTCATCTTTCTATCATTCATCTTTTCTTTTTATTATAGTTTTTTATTCATTTTTCTATCTTATTGTTTATTTACTCTATTTCAGCTTCTTAATTCCTCTTCTTCCTCCATGTTTGTCCTTTTAATCACTTTGCCTTATTCTTTGCTTCTCGTTTTTTTTTTTTCTTTCTTTTAGCTACCTTGCGTTCACTCATGATAATGTCTCTCTTTTTTCGCTTTTCTAAGTCTTGATGCCCATGTACGTACATTTTTTTCTCAATTATTTATGATTATCATTATTCCCTTTCTTGCCCCGCCTCCAATATTTCAAGAGATGATCAGAATGTATACTAAAAACTGCTTCTTATTCTTACATACCGTTTTCTTTGATATTGTCCATTATATATATATATATTTTTTTCAATTCAATATTTTAGCCATGGTTCCAAATGGTTCTCTACTTTTCCTATACATTTTCTCCTGCTCTTCCTCTTTTATTATTTCTTCTCAATGTTTTCCCTCCACTTTCCCCTCCTGTTTGTAATCCAGGCCCATGTATTTTTTTTTTTACTTTTTTATTTTTCTTCTTTTTCCTTTTTTTTAGTGTCTTCCTGCCACGATCATCCCTCTTTCCAGAATGATCGTATGTTTACTTCGCATTTTTTCTCCAATGTTCTGCCTTTATTTTTTTTCTTTCTCTCTCTCTCTTCATTCCTCTTTTCTGAGTAACAGTTGTCTTCCCTTTGTGCGTTATTTATCTTCTAGCCTTCTATTCCCTATACATCACCCATTCCTCCACATCTGTTCGTTCGTCCCTCCACCTCCGTTATTCTCCTCTTTCCCTTGGGTACTGCCTCCCTTCCCTCTCTCCCCTCTCCCCTACGGCCATTGCCTTCCCTCAAATTGCAGTCATTTAGAGCCATTGTTGTGACGAGTGCATTCAATTATTTGCATTAATCCCAAAGCCGCGTGATGCCACAGAGAAACTAGGCGATATATCTATTTTATTTTTTCCCTCGTACTTTTTTGTTACAATCCCTCTATATATAAAAGCTTCAGGCATTGCATGTTTTCTCTTACATACATATTTCCAGTACAGCGTCCATTTATATTCGCTACATACACGGTTTTGTTGATTTGTCCTTTCGTAATCCGTGTTTCTGCGCTTCCCTGAATTTTTCTTTTCTTGTCCATTGTTGTAACTTCCGATCTTTGTTTTCTCTTCATCTTCCCTCCACACTGCACCCTAACGCTCAACGCTCCCTCCCTCGCAGCCCTTTCATTCTCTTCTTCCGCTTCACCTTTACCCTTATGGTTTCCTTGACACGTTCTCTCTCTCTCTCTCTCTCTCTCTCTCTCTCTCTCTCTCTCTCTCTCTCTCTCTCTCTCTCTCTCTGCTCTTCTTGTTCTCAGTAACAAGTATATTCAATGAACATATTTCACAACATTTTTCCATAATACAAGACTATTTACAACTCTTAAAAGGATCCTAACGTTCTCTTTCTCCTCAGTTGCACCCACAAATACCACCTCGCCCTTCCTTTCATTCCCTTCTATCACTCTCCTATTACTTCCTCCCCACGTACTTTCTTCCTCCGGCCGTAAAATAATCAGTCACCCCTTCATTGTCTTGGTACTCTGGCCTTTAATCTCAATTAGGGAACTTATCTCAATGGCCTCTTTCCCCACCTTAAGATGTGACCGAGAGAAGAGGGAGGGAACGTCTGAGTGAGGAGGGAAGGAATACTGAGGAAAGGCACAAAATTACAACTGAGGAACACATTGCTTTTCCACTATCTAATTTTGGTAAATGAGGGGAAAAATGACAAGCAGCAATATAGGAAAATTAAATGCTTTAAATTATATATAGGATAAAAGTGACAAGTGAGATAAGACAAAAAAAAAACGTGTAAAGGAAGGAGATGATGAAATGAAGAGAGTAAGTAAATAAACGAGAAAAAGGAAAGAGTAAGCAGACACAAATGGAAAGACAATTATGAAAAATACAACAATTACTATATAAAAAAAAAAAGAACAGTTGCAAGGAGACAAATGAAAAAATCAGGAAAGAGGAACCGGGGAAAAAAAGTAAAGAGAAACAGGAGAATAGAAGAAAGTTACTCAAAACAATACCAAAATTGACAGATAAAAATTGTCATCACTATAGGATATAACAAGAACAGGTGCAAAGTGACAGATAAGGAGACGGTCAACGCAAGCAAGGAGAAGAAAGGAACCGGAGCACACTATACTCCTGCGGGCACCACGACACTCCCTCCTGCCGCCCGCTGTCTTGCCGCCTCATCAGGAGATTTAACACGTGTGGCTTCCCCCCTGATGTTCCATGATGTTCCTCCCGACGTGACGCATCGCCCGGGACGCGGCATCTCCATCCTCACGCACCAAAAGCATCAGAGGGTCACTAAAACATGTGTTCCTAACGACGAAACACAAAAGCAAAACTACCAGTGCCATCTACCCTTGACGAGGCCCAATTAACATACAAAGGTTCGAGTCTAATTACTTTTGCGGGTCGTTCCTTAGACTAACTGGCCAGGGTAGTTTAGTAATCACAAGCAAACTACTCTGGCTGATAATCGGTTATAATTAGTGAGTCTCCCTCTGGCAGAACTAATTGTAGCAGGGAGTGTAATCGGTGTAATCTGTTCTGCTCTCCCGTGTTCTGCCATGCGTTCTGCCATCTCCCGCTTGTTGGTGTTCTAATTATTCCTCAGACGCGACGATATACAAACAAGGTGAGGCTCATGTTTCAGCGTCCGTGTCTCTCCAGCAGTTATTGGATGCCGACGACCTGAGAGACAGTTTAATACAGACTCGAGAAGACAGACCCCAGTTGAGAGAAACGTGTTAGACAGACAGAAGCTCATATCATTTACATGTTTACAGGCACCTCAGGGCAACTTGTTTAACTGCAAGTAGCTTAAGAGAGTCCTCGGTGTCGTCCTCGCTATTGCTGCTTCCATATTGTGTTCACTGCTACTTCGCTTGCCGTTTCTTCTGCGGTAGTGTTGGTTAAATTTTTCTTTTAGTTTATTTATTCATTTATTTAATCATCATCAATAGCATCTATGATATTTCTGCAAGATATATGCTTTATCTAAACTTTTTCCCTGATTGTTTGTTCAAAGCCATTCACAAAAATACAAATCTCGTTCCTCCACTATAATGCTCTTTTTGCCTTGCTTTCTATTAATTTTACTTTGCGCATATATATAATTTTATCCTCATACAACATGATGTAATATAAATAGATGGACGAAGAGATTTAATCATAATCTAAAGCTACATGGTACAAGTAAAATTTTTTCTTTCTCTTTCTCTCCGCAGTATCCACAGAAAGAAGTGACCTGACCCGCTTCCTTACTGGACACGCACCATTACCATTACCAGTCAATCAGTCACCATCACTTCCCTGACATGACTTTTTACCAAGAGCACCAAAAATTACCGACTCTCATCTACCCTGTACCTGAAATGACACAGTTTACAAGAATATAATATGGGGTCTCTCTCTCTCTCTCTCTCTCTCTCTCTCTCTCTCTCTCTCTCTCTCTCTCTGGTGTGATCGGCTCCATCCTGCACTCCTCTCATACCACAGTTCACACACGTCCCCAGTGGTATTATTACGTTATTAATCACCAAACAGTAATAGCACGGCCATTTCTACTTTACCTATAAGTGGAACGCGCCAAATGCAATACACCTCCGTCCTTACGCGCACCAAATCTATCATTAAAACGCCGTTATCATTTTCCGTCATTACTTCCTTACCCCATCATCACCCAAAGGACCCCACCTCTCCCCTATCATCACCCACCAACGACCACCGAGGCTGTGATCCGTTTTTTTTCTCTTCTCTCTCTCTCCCTCTCTTTCCCCTTTACACCCTCCACTACTAACACTGCCACAGCCTCGATCATTACACACGCTGATCTCAACCACCACCAGCGTCACCACAGGAGGAGGAGGAGGAGGAGGAGGAGACGCTCAGCAAATGGTTGGTGTACCTGGTGGTGGCTCGGGTGATGGATGGAGGGAGGTGGGCGCCAGTGATAGGTTCTCCAGCTGCCGCCTTCCCTAATGGCTTGCGGATGGCTGCTCAGGTCACAGCGTTAATCCACCAAAAACACACACACGCACATATACGCACGAGCCTGTACACCTACACCTCCACACACACACACACACACACACACACACACACACAAAGGGGATGAAATAAGGAATCATCTAAAATCCTTATTCATCCTTTCAAACTCAGGTTCGCTTCAGTGTGAGGTTTTCAAGATCACTGAATAAGACATTCCATTCATTCTATTCTGGTGAAAGGCTCTCAGTGAAGGCCCAGCGCGATCCTTTATGTGTTCCTGGCTCATGTGCTTCGCTGGATTTTTCTGGTGCTGAGCTGCTTATACTTATCATCATACGATAGCTCTCTCACACACATGCCTTAGAACTCCACGTAAAATTGACGAGAACCATTTCATCATTTAGGTCAAAATAAACGCATGGTATTCTTTCTTTCAAAACTATATAAAGCTGCGAGTACACTCCATTGGTAAGAAACATGAATGATGCTTAAGAATAATTTAATGCCTGTGACAAAAAGGGCATCCTATCACCAGTTTCACGATCATAAAAAAAAATAAAAAATCACTTGAAAGTCTCATGAGATTTACTAGCCACCAATAAACAGCCATTTACTCTCCCTAGCTGTCCAAACAAACGCCTCCAACACCTGCCGGGCCACAGGGAGAGCAACAAGCTGGCACCTACAACATTAACATATATTACCGTGACTTACAAAATAAGCACAACAATGCAGAATTCATGTACAACTTCGTTAAAAACATCTCCAAATCAAGAAGGCAGCATCCATCACTTTTAGGTACTTGCAACACTTCCTAAAGAAACACAACAGGGAGAAGAGGCGAATAACAGGATGAACACCTAAAATAAATATATGTATAATGCTAAAGACCACGATGATATGCTATGTGAGAGTCTTGTGGCGAGACAGAATTCAATGAAAGGACAAAAGACTCTGTAGCTAAAAAAAAACACTGACAAAACTTTCATAGTAAGTTACAACAACCACAGATTACGTATTGAGAACTCTCACACACACTCAACACAACAATACGAAATTGATTATTTTCCATTGTTGCAGAGTAACCAACCGAGAGATGCAAATTAATCAAGTTATATAAAAAACCAATAGCCAAACACAATAAATGAATATAAAAGTAAATAAAAGAATAAAATTGATTGTTTGCAGTTAAAAAAAAGTAGTTTTTCATCTAATTCAAATAAATTAAAACGAACGTGGATGTCAGTAGCAAAACACACACACACACACACACACACACACACACACACACACACACACACACACACACACACACACACACATTACATGCAATCTTTTCAACTATTTCGCCACAGTGACTCGGAACTAATTCTTCCTTTAGCACGAGTCACGCACATCTTACTCTTAAGCTTACTGTATTGAGCCAACGGTGAGGAGGCAGGGAGGAAGCGGAACAGAGAGAGAGAGAGAGAGAGAGAGAGAGAGAGAGAGAGAGAGAGAGAGAGAGAGAGAGAGAGAGAGAGAGAGAGAGAGAGAGAGAGAGAGAGAGAGAGAGAGAGAGAGAGAGAGAGAGAATAAAGGTCAGTAAAAAGCTCAGAAAGAAATAGACGTGAATATGAATGTATCCCTTTGTATGGCTGCGTGCTTGTCGTGTTGAGCTTGTTAGTGGCGTGTGTGTACGTGTGCAGAACAGCTGGTCATTGGTGATTGGTGCGTACTGAACTGCAGATTGCGTCCAATGTAGCTTCTAAATTTTACCTTTTTTTGTGTGTGTGCGTGGAATGATTTCAGTAGGTTCTGTGAAAATATTAGCTGTCGATAAAAAAAAATAACAATAAAAAACAAAAAAACTTATATGCACTACTCAAAAACTGAAATGAGGACTTAATTTATATACGTTTTTTTTTTTTTCAAGTATGTCTTCTGAAGTTAACCACCACGATGCATTTCTATATCACTTTGCTTACTGTTTGGTGATTTTATACAGTTTCAGAAACTTACGTGGGATTAAAATAGTAAAGACTGCGGCCATTAATCTTCTGACCTCTACAGACCCTACCTAATGTTAATAAAATGGTCTAATTTTACACAAATCTCAAGGTAAAAATGTGTCCCAGTACTGAAGGGGTTAGAGCAAAATCTTAGTTATCCATTGTTAATCGAAAATCTATTGAAAAAAAAAATATGCAAATATACATCAAACACCACAAATTTTCTACAGCTGCATCTCTCCAATCAAACCTATCACTACAATCTACTACATAATTGTCACTGATGCTTTACATAATGACGGAGAAGAAACACAAAGAATGTAGGCAACGTATACATCATACCAGGACGAAGCGGATATAGCAGGATCCGGCTGAGCTACGTGGTGGAGGTAGCTGGAGGCTTCCTGTGCACGCGGAATGCTGTGGTCCGCTTGCCTCTCCTCACACAGACGGGACAAACATCAGACATCCATTCCAGGTATTGTTGTTCTCTACAGCTCAACACAAGAATTAGAAAAGCAAAATACAATCCTTTTCCCCTCACCGCTATCCGCCACGGTTACCAAGGGGGATTCAAAACGGCAGGAAAATTGGGAGTGGAGTATTGGAAACGCAGCCTCCCTTGGTCTTTTTAATAACGCGATATTCCTGCTGTACGTGATCTGTTTGCCAATTCACTGGGTTGACAGGTCGGCGGGCAGGGCGAGGGTATGGAGAAACATGAGAGGCGATCATCGCTTCCAATCAATCCATGCAAACAGCGGCACACAGACCTGGGCCCTAGACGCTGAAAAATATAGACAATTCCTAACCTCGCGACCACGCTGCCCAAATAGGCTTGAAGTTGATCAACCTCGAACTTCCTGGTAATTTGACTCCAAAGAATTAAACTGCAGCGGAATCTATTATGTTTGAAAAAATGCATCTGTGTTTGTTAACTAATTCCCATCCCTTGATGCAATGATGCAGTCAAGACATTCGGCGTGCAGCATTTATAGGTGAAAAAAATGCTTGAATGTACAATGCGCAGCAATGTAATAGTTGTTCTGTGTGAAATATTTGCTAACTCGTTGTGTGTGTGTGTGTGTGTGTGTGTGTGTGTGTGTGTGTGTGTGTGTGTGTGTGTGTGTGTGTGTGTGTGTGTGTGTGTGTGTGTGTGTGTGTGTGTGTGTGTGTGTGTGTGTCCACATGCGTGTCATAGATGTCAGAAAAAAAAATGCAATTAATACAACAACGCACTTTTTTCTATGTATGTGTGCTCAGTAATATATCAAAAATAACGAGAACAGAACTGGAGAATCACATAGTTATCATTTTCAGCGAATATTTATTTCACCATTCTCTCTCTCTCTCCCCCTCTCTCTCTCTCTCTCTCTCTCTCTCTCTCTCTCTCTCTCTCTCTCTCTCTCTCTCTCTCATATAATTCCACTAAAAATCTGATCACACACCCCTAATGCAACTAACAGCTCGCTTCCTCCCTCCCGTACATATGGGGATAGAGGATAGGGAAGAGAGGAAAAGGGGAAAGTTGGCAAATTTCACAATATGGGAGGCGTGGGCGTAAGGGACGGGGGTTGGGGCGGGGGTTGGGGGATGGGTGTTGTGCGACGTGGATGGATAGTGGTCGGGATAATGTATAGTGGATCCCCCGAGCATCGACACAAGTGACCAGCTCGCTTCCACGCTCTCTCACCCTCTCCCTCCACGCCTCTCCCTTCACCCACCTACCCCACCCCTTTTAAGCCCATACACACACACACATACACACACACACACACACACACACACACACACACACACACACACACACACACACACACACACACACACACAGTCCTCTTTTCTTCTTGTCATGAATATAAGTAACTCCAGTCATAAGTATTGTATATCCTTATCTTTCTTCTTACACTCTTATCTAAATATTTGTCCACGTGTGTCCTGGAGAGCAATGTCATGGTATCAAACTTCACTGGTGTCGAATTATTGTCCTAGATTTCCTTCAATGATAATAATGAATGTAGTTTTTCTTTCATTTATGACGATTGGAAGCAAATAATGTATATCTCAGTTGTATATCTTTCTTGTTATATCTGGCAGGGAACTTTGTATATTAAAAGGCAAATTATCTACAACTATTTAGTATTTATATTAATTAAGAAAAAAAAAATCAGTAAATACAACGAAACTTGCCTGAATCTATTTTCGGGGTCGTAATATTTTTGAACAAAGAAGAAATTCAATCTTGCAATATCTGGCAGGGAACTTTGTATATTAAAAAGCATAATATCTACAACTATTTAGTATTTGTATTGATTAAGAAAAATAAATCAGTAAAAACAACGAAACTTGGCTGAATCTGCTTTGGAGGGTCTTAATATTTGAACAAAGAACACATTTAATCTATTGTTTATGCAAGACTCACAATTCAATTCTTGCTTAGTCTTTCTGATCAAGATTAATAATTCACTGGGGAAACAAAACCACTAGACAGGTTTCCTGGTCTGAACAACAAGATTTTTTTCTTTTTTCCTTAACATTTGGACGCATCGAAAGAAGTATTTTTTTATTTGTGCAATATCACCTTCAGGTAGAGTGGGAAGCGAACAATGTCTTGAAATTACACTTAAATTTACTCTCTCTCTCTCTCTCTCTCTCTCTCTCTCTCTCTCTCTCTCTCTCTCTCTCTCTCTCTCTCTCTCTCTCTCTCTGAGGCTCTAGACTCCCCGCACTAAGGGAAAAGTAAAGGAAATTCTGTCTACCTCGCTTCCTTTAGCAGTAGTTGTTGCTATCATCATTACCGGTGTTGCTATTTTTTGTTTTATTCTTGTTGTTGCCAAGTTGTGTTGTTGATACTGCGAATGCTCCTACTATCATCATTATTTTGTGTGTTAGTGGTTATTTGTGCTTTCTACTGTGTGTGTGTGTGTGTGTGTGTGTGTGTGTGTGTGTGTGTGTGTGTGTGTGTGTGTGTGTGTGTGTGTGTGTGTGTGTGTGTGTGTGTGTGTGTGTGTGTGTGTGTGTGTGTGTGTGTGTGTGTGTGTGTGTGTGTGTGTGTGTGTGTGTGTGTGGCGTAGGATGCCTTACACTGCTCCACCAGATTCCCGGCATAGCTACAGGCGGTATATTGGACCGGGATGCCACTCAACATTTCCCTTCCTTCCTCTCATCCTTTCTTCCTTTCTTCCTTCATCCGTTCTTTCCTTGCTTCTTTTCTTTTATTCTATATTCATTCTTACATGTTCACCCACCACTTAAGGTTCCATGGATTCATATTATTTATTAGTTATTTACGCGTTATTTCATTGCATTTTTCTTCTTGTTTTCCTTTTCCATCATACTGATCTACGTTATTTTTCTCGTAATTCACTACTGTATAACCCTTTTGTGGATCACGCTTACAAATACACAGAACAACATTTTCGAACCACTTCATTCACTAAATCATTAACAAAAAAACAAAAGCTCGCATTGTCACACACTACCTGAAACATCTATAAACTAAACACTAGTCTACTTTCAACACTTTAACACTTTAATGCCCAATGGTAACTTCATTTTCATTTTCACATCCTTATTTTCTCTCAATGATTGTGTTTCCTTCTTATTAAGTTTTCCTTTCTAAGCCCATTAGTTGTGAGCGCCGCAGTGTCTCAACCAAACATCATATTTCGGTGGCAGCTGGAGGCACGTAATGGAAGGGAGGGGGAGTGGGGGAGGAGGACAGGGAAGAAGGGGAGAGAGAGTGAGAGAGACAGAGTGGAGAGAACGGGAGAAAGGGAGTGTAGAAGACAGTGACTAGGATAAGGATGAAGGGAGCGATGGATAAGGAGAAAGCCACTGAAAAGGAAAAAGAAGATAAAGTATGGACGAGATCAGGAAGGCATGGAAAGAGGAGGAAAAAGACAGAAAGTGAGGAACAGGAGTGAAGGAAAGAGTACATATAGAATACATAGACAAGAATAGGTATTGAGGGAGAAATGAATAAGGAGAACGACAATTGTAAAAGAAAGGGACATGAAGTAAAGAAATACTAAAAAAAAGGGAAAAAGAGAGAGAGAGAGAGAGAGAGAGAGAGAGAGAGAGAGAGAGAGAGAGAGAGAGAGAGAGAGAGAGAGAGAGAGAGAGAGAGAGAGAGGTAGTGTAGAAGACAGGGAGGAAAATATAGAGGAAGTGAGAAATGTGTAAGAAGAATGTCACAGGAAAATAAAAAATAAAATAAAAAATAAACAAGAACTGGAGGTATGGAGAGAGGGAGGAACTATAGGACAAAAAAAAACAAGAGAAAGGAAGAAAGGGAGTGTAGAAGAGAAAGATAAAGATGGAGAGACGAAGGAATAAGAAGGACGTCATTACAAAAGGAGAGGAAATAGTGTATGGGTGAGAATTGAGTGTGTTGAGTAAGAAAAGAAGTTTAATGTGTTACTGGAAAGGATGAGAAATGATAAGCCGAGTTTTAGGGAAAAGAGAGAGAGAGAGAGAGAGAGAGAGAGAGAGAGAGAGAGAGAGAGAGAGAGAGAGAGAGAGAGAGAGAGAGAGAGAGAGAGAGAGTAAGGAGGGAGGGAGAAGAGAAAGTGAGTTTATGAGACACCCATAACGTTGACCATCATAATTCTGAGACACCACTTCCTCTTCCTCTTCTTCCCCTATTCCTCTTTTCCTTGTCCTCCTTCTGCTCTCCTCCTCCTCCTCCTCCTCCTCCTCCTCCTCCTCCTCCTCCTCCTTCTCCTCCTCAAGCAGTTATCCCCCTGACCTCCCATCTTCTCTCCTCCTTCACCTCTCCACCAACTTGATTTATGACCCTCAAATAGTTGGCCATCTTTAGGCGGCCATGAATCAGTGCCTTGACCCACAGAACAAGGCAGTGGCACCCTCCTTACTTGCCTTACACTGCCTTTACTACACTTCTTATTTATCTGTTTGTTTACCTTACTTTTTTGATGGGTTAATGTTTATCTTTATTTTTTATGTTTTATTTTCCGTCTCTGTCTTTTCACTTTCATTAAATATTTTTCTTTGTGGAAGTTTTGTCTGTTAATTTATTTATTTAATGCTTTTCGCTTTACGCCTTTTTATGCTTTACGTTCATATATATATTTTTTTTTTTTTTCAAGTGGTTTCTCTCAAAAACAAAGCATTTCTCAGTCAGACTGTAATATATGTATACGGTATACTTCTTCCTGGTTTCACTTCCTCCTTGGTAGTCAAACGATCTAAGTCATTTTTGATCGCGTGCTTTCCTTTCAACCATCGTACGTTTCCCCATCCCTCATACGACTCACGCGGCGCTCACATCACCGCCTCATCCATCATCAACTCGTCAACCTCCGCCATCTTCCATCATCCTGTCAAAAAGAGATCCCCAAAATTTAAACTTTCCCCTCTTCTTGCAATTACAAAACGATCGCCTGCACCGCCACCACCGCCACCAGTTCAGCGCTAACACTGCTGCTCTTAACATCAATAGCACCGCCCAGACCATATAAAACACTATTAGCCCAACCACAATAGACAAAACTAATTACAGTGCTCCCGCTCCTCTCTTGCCACCGCACTCACTATCACGGCCACAGGTACAGCACAACCACAGCCATTACTGTTATTACCCCGTGCTGTGGAGCAATGCCACCCACCCACCAGCCCACACGCCCACACATACACACACACACACACACACACACTAAGCAACAATACTGCAACATCTCCAGCTTTCACTGCAATGTTTACTCTTCTAACATCGCAATCATGCCATTACGAAGCACCAGCGGATCATTCACAATCACCGCTTCCCACAATCACTAGCAGCACCCGTCTGAATACAGTATCAGATCCAGTCACCACCACGAGTGCAACAGTCCATCCACACAACATCCGCCGGCTGCTCACACGGCCATCCATCTCACCTGGTTACCTGACAATGACTTGGTGAAGAGGTAATTAGGGAGGGTGTTGCCAGGGTGGGAAAAGAAGGCGAGGCGAGAGCAGTAAATCTCCCTGGCTGACTCTGGTGCCTCAGCGGAGTGCCAGGCGGAGGGACAGGGGAGTGAAGGGGAGAGGTGAGGTTGAGGATGAAGGGAGGGCTAAAGACAGAGAGGAGGAACGAGGAGTTAGAATAGGAGAAAAAATAAGAGGCATGAAAATAGTTTAAGGCTTGGAGAAAAGAGAAAGAAAGAGTTGAGCCAAAGTTACTAATATGAGTTACGATAAAATGGGATAGCATAGGAAATTGAGGAAATTGATAAGTATTCAAATGTCATGAATCAAATATAAACAGAAGAATACGCGACATTAACATTCTTATGTATTTCAATGGCACCATTAAAAAAAAAAATTCAATGGCACCATAAAAAAAAAAAAAAAAAAAATATATATATATATATATATATATATATATATATATATATATATATATATATATATATATATATATATATATATATATATATATATATATATATATATATATATATATATATATATATATATATATATATATATATATATATATATATATATATATATATATATATATATATATATATATATATATATATATATATATATTTATAATATGGGCCCATATAACTACTCCTACCCTTCTATTGTCATCTATGTCAGTCGTTTTGTCTTCCATCGCCACAGTTCCTCAACATTCATGCATATCTTTCAACTTATGCATCTACACATCTTTATCTCCCTTCTTGTCCTTCTCGCACACCCACCAGCCCTTCGCCTCGTGGTCATCTCCGGGCGGGATCTGGTGTTGGTGGGATCAGGGTTGTGGCGGCGGTGTGGTCTGACAGCTCAATCTCTCGACGGCAAAAACTCGACCCATTTACAAGTCCTCACCGCTGCCTATCTCCCTGTGTGGGTAGCAGGAATCCTAAGACCTCTGTAGCGGTGAAGGGCTTGAGGGATGGACGGGTGGTGGGGATGGAAGGAGGCACGGAAGGAGATAGCAACTAGGAGAGGATTGGAGGAAGAAATAAAGGGATAAGAAGACTAGGAATGATGTGATGATAATATAGGGATGCATAATATGTGGTATTCTGTGGAAATATACAAATGCCTTCAACTATAGGTGGAGGAAGCCGACGAAGGAGTTATACATACATGAAAATATGAAGAGACTTGATCCTAACTGATACTGGAGGAAGGCAAAAGAATGACTACAAAATGAATACATGGACCTCAGGATTTATTTGTTCATGTTTAAGTGTGCAGGAAGTTGATCAAGGGCAGTAAAAGGGGAGGAAAAATGCTCATTTCATTAATACTTCCCTCAAAAAGTACAGTTTTAAAATGGCTGGCCAAATGTAAGAAATGCAAAAGACAACTATGAGAGGGAAGTGAGTGAGAAGAGTGAGGAGGCGAGTGAGAGGAAGGGTAGTGATCGCGGGAGTGTGAGAGACTGAGAGAGGTCGCACCAGACTGTCAACAGTAGCTCGACTATAATTCCTCTCTGATGGGCGGACCACACGAGCGGGATCAGAGTCTCGGGTCTTTCTAGCGACAGAGCGGCTGAGTTAGCAAGGAGAAGTGCTGAACTTACTCTCAACATTCTAGGATATAGAGACCAAGCAAGATGCAGAGGAACTATAAATTTCAAGAAGTGCCAATATAAAAAGAAAATACACCAAAATATTAACAAAAAAAAAATAAATAATTGTTTGAAATATACTTTTTAAAAATAATAAAATCACAAAACAAGAATATTACTTTCAATGCAATGTAAAAGATTAATGATCTCGTGTACCCACAAAGCCACTTGCTCAACAACGTATGCTCCGGCAGCTTCCCCCCATCAACAGGTAATGCCCACTGCAGGCTTGCCGCTGACTCCCCTCGCCGCGGAGAAAGAAAGGACTTGGATAATACCGCCACCTGCATGCACCCGGACGCTCTGCAGTCTTTGTGTGGAAATCAGCGTTGAGAGAAGCTGTGGGCGGGAACACCAATGATTTGTTAAGGTTTCATAGTCAGGCTTCAGGAGCAACTCTTCCCGCACCAAGACGGAGGACATCAAACACCCTGAGGCTGAGTAGTTCGTACCCATAGAGTGAGTCCTTTATTCATGGCGCGGCGGTGGCCAGGTCAGGTAAAGGCGAGGAAAGAGTACAAATAACTGAGCTGGAACACGCCACGTCGTCCACTACAATCTTGACGAGACGGAGTGGATGGCTAACGATATCACTACCTAATTAACAACAACAAAGATGTTTCTACTACTTTTACATTTAAGGTAAGACAGAAAAAAAAAAGAGATTGAATGATTTCCACCACGGTAAGTTAGCGGACGGCGGCAGTAACCGATTAACCTTCAAGTGCCTCGTGAGTGATGGTGCGATATCGTTTCTGTTTATGCCAAGGCACG
>NC_059303.1:10035359-10045359 GCF_017591435.1 Portunus trituberculatus | reverse complement strand
GTTCCCATAAATGAAGGCGTACAGCGTCGTCCCAGCGAGCCACGCCACCAGGCACAAGCACTCACAACTGCGTGGATTTTTGAAGCTCTGATCCGCGAGAGTTGTGTGTGTGCGGCCTGTGCGGTGGCCACGTCGTCAAAGCAGTGACCCGTCATATACGGCTGGTGAGGGCGGGAAGGGAGGAAGGAAACCTGCACTTTGCTTGGCAAGGGCGACTGTGAGGAATGAGTCCCTCCCACCACCGCAAGACTGTGGGAACCAGCGCACTTCCGCTACACGCCACACCTGCCTGACGAAGGGGTTTGTGTACTACTTGGGCTTGTTGTGTTATTAGCAGAGAGAGGGAGGGGGGAGGACTGCAGCGCGAGGAGAGGGAGGGCGGTAACGTGAAAGGAATAAATGATTACACGGGGAAGGAAGAGAAAGAATTGCTGAACTGCGACGGTGAGACTGCAAGGACACATTAAACTAAAGTGTGGAGGAAACATGGACATGCTTAGTAAGAATAGGAAACAAATCATAAATCATCGCAATAACCCAAATAAAACGCACCAACTGTAACGAGAAACGGAGGAACTATAAAAATCTATACATGATTATCACATCTTACATCATCAAATTTGGTTACATTTTTGTAATATATTTTCAAAAAGATTTATTTTTTACTATCTTTTTTTCTCTTTTTTTCTTCCATTCCTTTCGACTACTTCACTTTTCTTCCGCCCAATCTGCCTTCGCATTACCTTTCCTGCCTTCTTCCCCCGAGCCATGCAGGTGTCCCCAGGCAGGCACAAGTAATATGCCGTAACACAGGAAGTTCTGAGCGTCACTAATGAGGGTTGTCCGTAACTTGTCCGTCCGTCAGCACTGCTCCGTCTTTCCTACTCCTCTTCTTCCTCCTCCTCTTCCTCGTTCTCTTCATTCTTTCTTCTTTCCTTCCTTCCTTCATTAGGACGCTGCTTCTTTTTTCCTCTACCCTAACTACCGGATGATCCAATTTTCCGCATCACACATAAACACTCTAAACACCGCGAAAGAAATAAAATAAATGTATCATCGTAAAAACGTTCTTACTTAAGCAGCGATGTTTTGATACATGGTGATACTCGGGGGTAATACTGCGGGCATTTATCACTTAAACAAGCTTCGGTGCGATTAATCTCACTCCTGGAGGGAGGGAAGGTCTTGAAAGCTATGATACCTGTGAGCAGACGTAATGAGGTTATCACGGACAGTGGGAAGTGTAAATAGCTTTCTCTCAGCAACACTTTTCCGTAACATTAGGTAGGGCTTCATACATTTCTCTGACAACATATCAAGGTAGTGTTGTATTGTTTTAAATCAAGCAGTCAGTGAATGAGTAAACCTATCAATCAACTTTTTCTTTTCATGGAAACTGCTTGATCTTAATCTTGCTAGCTAATCTACGTTTTTTTACATCTGTTAAAGTGAGAAACAAATCATGAAAACCATATACAGACCAACACTATAAGATTATCAAGTGTTTCAGTTCAATAGGAAGCAAACAACAAACATCAGCTGCAAGGTATCAACGGGACAGAGTACAAAGAGACAGCAAAGTGCAAACAACACACTCAGGGTTTTATTTGCTAACTGACATCATTAGGACAGAGGAGCGACGTACAGTGACCGCCTTCACCTGAACCAGAATGACACGATGACTGATTATGAAGCCAACGCACGAGAAAGAAGAGAAGCAGGAGGAGGAGGAGCAGGAGGAGGAGGAGGAGAAGGAGAAGGAGAAGGAGAAGAAGGAGAAGGAGAAGGAGGAGGAGGAGGAGGAGGAGGAGGAGGAGGAGGAAGAAGAAGAGGAGGAGGAGGAGGAGGAGGAGAAGGAGAAAGACAAAGAGAAGAAGAAGGAGAATGAGAAGGAGGAGGAAGAAGAGCAGGAAAAAAAACGGAATGCAAGAAAAAAAAAAAAACGACCATCTGCCAACTTGCACGCACTTGCTGTTAAATACGAACATTTTTGGTAAACAAACTACAACCTTTTCCGGTCCTATGCGGCTGAACAAAGGGAACTTCAGCTTTCCCTCACCTCGCCTCCCCTTCGCTCATCTCCTCTCATCCCTCCTCACACCATTAGGTTGTGTGAGTGCGGAAGTTACCTGAGGCAGAAATCAATTAAGGCAGGCCCGGTAATTAACAACATCTGACACGTCATTATCGGCTTACCCTCCTCTACCTGTGAGCGGATGAACCTCGTCTCACCCACCTGTCACCGGCTAGTTAGCGTCCGCGCCCCGGGAAAGCAGAAACATTTGCGGGTTTTTCCATGCATAAAAAAAAAGAAATAATAATAAATAAATAAATAAATAAATAAAAAAATAAATAAAATACGGTAAACATATAACAAATAAATAAATATGTGAAATAAAGGCAAATTAATGAAAGAATAAATAATAAATATATATTTTCTAAATTGGGAAAGTTGTAGACACGTACTTTTTCTTTATACCTAGATTTTTGTTTCCTTACATGAACTCAATATTTTTTTTATTTTCAAAGGAAAAACTAAATATTAATGTACATCCTACTTTCCTGCACATGATCTGAATTCAAAAGTTAATCTAGAATATCTCAGCCATTTCCTTATAATAATACACCACTACAATACTTAACACTTAACTTAAAAAATATTAACACGAAAAAACAACCAGCAAATATAATGAAAAAAAAAAAAATCAACAGCACTGTTCCCATTTAAAATATCCCACCAAAAACCAACATCAACAATTTCACAAACACCACAACCTACAACCAACACACAGCGCCTACAACAAAATCACTTAACTACTTTTACACACCATCCAATGACAGACCCCCATAACACCTTCCAAATGAATCCACTAAACAGTAGCGAGTCGGGGAGGCAAACAGGCAAAATAGTGACCGTGAGAGTAGAGCATTTATCTCAATCTGGTCGGAGTACAAGTTTCCCTTTTGAGGCTGGGTGAAATTTGAGGCCAAGTAAGGTGTCCCTCTGGCCTCGTTACGTCCTCGCTCCGGGATGATATGGGGAGGGAAAAGGGAGGGGAAAGAGAGGGTCAGGGAGGAGGAAGAAGGGTAGAAAAATAAGGGAGTTAAAGAGGAAGAGGAGGAGGACTATAGAGGAAGGAAGTTAGTAGTTGTGAATTGCATTTAGATAGCATGAGAGAGAGAGAGAGAGAGAGAGAGAGAGAGAGAGAGAGAGAGAGAGAGAGAGAGAGAGAGAGAGAGAGAGAGAGATAACTTAACCCAAATACTTTACATCACTCATATATTTAACTTCTCATTATACTCTTCCAAACATTAATTTCAAAAGAAAACCATCGCTGTCACAAGTACCACCACCACCACCGCCACCACCACCGCCACCACCATCACCTCAGCAGCAGGAGTAGTTCCATAATTGCTCGTCGAGTGAATGAACTCCTGATGTTGCTTTCGTATTTTTTCCTCCTGTGTCTCTCCTAGGTTCTGAGCCTTTCTAGTTTCGTCGACTCATGCTATTTGATACGTTACATGCTCTCTCTCTCTCTCTCTCTCTCTCTCTCTCTCTCTCTCTCTCTCCTATTTTTGGTTCCCGTGGTGAGCTTTTGATTTCTTTCCATCCATCTTTCTAATTACAATGTTTATAGTTTATTAGATCTGTAAAATAGAGTAAAGGAAGTGTGTAAGTAATGGAATCTTTCTTTCATTATGCCGTGGTAAGTAAGATGTATGTATGACAGCACAGAGGAAGTTTTCTGTAATGAAACTAAATTACAATTGTCTACGTAATGATTTCCTTCCTTTCAACAGGGACATTATTCACGGTGCGCTGAAGTCTAAAAGTGGTTAAATGTGGATTAATTTAACGAAACCATCATCAACAAAGCATTGTAAACACATTTTTGGCAAGTTCCAAGTGAAATTTTAATACTTTGCATCACTGTTTTCCCATTCCAGTCTTTTTCTATATGCATGTTCTTCTCCATCACTGATTATATATTAACCCACCGCGAAAGAAGAAGCAGCAGACGTATCTATATATTCATTTATGTCTTACACTCAGATATCCGTGTGTGTGTGTGTGTGTGTGTGTGTGTGTGTGTGTGTGTGTGTGTGTGTGTTAAATTGTCACTCTCCCACACTTTTCCCTTCCCTTGTTGTCCCTACACGTGGTAGAGTGGTGAAGTGACAGGTAAGAGCCACGCTGTCATAAATCGCTCATTGCAAAGGACGCACACAGGAAGAGACGAAGAAAGCGTTTACTTTGAAAGATATATCGTTCCAGCTTCTAATTATCGGAGAAAATGGATAGAACAGCGATATAAAAGGAAAGTGATTGTGAGAAGTGAGAAAATGATGAAGGAAACACGTTTGTAGACGGAAGGAAAAATAAGCGGAGGGGAAGATCACAAATTCGTCAGGAGTGAGGAGTGGGGTGTTGAGAGTGGTGAAGGAGGCAGGAAGCGAGGAGAGAGGGTGGGAAGATATACGCGGAAGGCTCGGCCAGATTTAGTCGCGTTTTTACGGACACGAAGGAGCATTAAGTTCAGGAGTTATGGTCCCCTCGCCGGGGCGGACACTTGTTGCGCCCCACCACACGCTGCAGGAGGAAGAGAGCGAGGCGAGGCGAGACAACGATAGCATGCCACAACACTTGTTTTCTCAAGTTTCCTTTTATTTTCTCCTCTTTAATGGCACTATACTGTGTACATTATTATTTTCATCAATTGCAGTTTTTTTCTGTGTTCTAGTTGGTGAAAGCTCGGTCTAGCGGATCAATAAATCGTGGTTTCTGAAACTCAATGTCGATATTTTTTTATCTGAAAGGTATATTACATCCTGCGTCATGGCTCTTAATTACTCTATCCAGGGAAAATTACTCCTGGAACATGATACAGTAATAAATTTCAAAATTTGATTGCTCCTGAACTACCTCTACACCACAACAATGTCGATTTCGGCCTGGCGCTCAGAACCACAGCAATTATAGTCATCGGCAACTCCCACACAAAACGACACTGCGCCCGTGAAAACGATCCTCCAGCAGGAGTTACGAGCAGAGGGGTCCCTTAGCGGGGTATACTGTACTGCACGTTTTCTGCGAGAGGCTCAGAGCGGGTGAACTTTATGGCTCCTGGACATGCAGGGTGAGGGACGCCAGCTGATGACTCTGTAATGTCATCCTGTCCTCTGGTGCTTTCGATAAATATGTAGGTTATTTTCTTGTTCCACTTCAGTAGAACGACACTGCGTTATTCCTTCATCTTTGTTTGATCATATTTATTTGATTGTGTTATTTTCGTCGTAAAAAAAAAAAAAAAAAAAAAAAACACGAAAAGGTAAAACGAAGAGAAGGACAGCAGATGGTGGAGGTCCGCTTCATGGTTTCACCTCTGGCAGGATTCGTGAACGGGGAACCTTTGGAGCGAGTTCTGCCGAAGGGGATGAATGGATCGTGGATATGAATAATGAATAGAGTGACAACAAAAGCAGCGATTCGCATGGAAGCGGGCGTGGGTGGCGGTGGGGATGGAGGAGGGGACTTGCGGGAGAAACAGAGAGAGAGAGAGAGAGAGAGAGAGAGAGAGAGAGAGAGAGAGAGAGAGAGAGAGAGAGAGAGAGAGAGAGAGAAGCGATTTTGACTGCGTAGGGGGAAATATTTTCATAAATGTATTTGGGCCAGAGAACTGCGAGAGCTAATCAACAAGAGTGATGGCATTAACCCTGGGGACATTAATCACTGCCGCTTGCCCTCAACAGAAATGCTAAATACTGACCCCAGCCTGTTGCCCAAAAGCCGATATAACGCCAGACCCAAACATTTCCCGCGACTCCACTTCCATATGTAAGCTGCGGGGCTGACGAGGGACGGAGCGCTGGAGGGAAAGGCGACAATAGGAGTGGGAGTCGGTCGTGCGAACTTGCATCAGGTCTGCCCGGTGAATGAGGGAGAGAAAAGAAGAGGGCAGCTGGGGACTTGCAACGGATTAGTGGCGGCTTTGTGTGCCTCCGCCCGCCGGCCCCCACACAGGCCTGCCTTGCCCGGTGACCACGCCCCGGCCGCCGCCTCTTCTGGGGTTCATTCTCGTTTAGGTATAATTGCGGCGGAGGGGCATTTGAGTCACCTAGTTTTTCTTCCTAGTTAGGGTAATTTTTAGCTAATCTTCCTCAGTAGTTTCAGAGGATTAAAAGGAGCTGTACATTTTTAATACAATTGGGAGAGTTATATATCAGTCTTAAACGGCGAGGAGGATCGCGCAGCATATTAATTCCGTTGTTAACAACCTTCGGCCGTGCTTAATGTCTTGAAGGAGGGGATTTGTTGCCGTCTGCGTTGTTACTTGTGCCGGTGCGTGTGTTATGTCATTTGTATTCTTAATGGTGTAGTTATTCAATTTCAACACATATCCTTATTTTTTTTTTTTTTTTTTTTTTGTGTAATATGAGTAGTGACAAAAAAAAAACTACCTTTAACAGTGTATATGTATATGTATGTATGTGTGTGTGTGTGTGTGTGTGTGTGTGTGTGTGTGTGTGTGTGTGTGTGTGTGTGTGTGTGTGTGTGTGTGTGTGTGTATATATATATATATATATATATATATATATATATATATATATATATATATATATATATATATATATATATATATATATATATATATATATATATATATATATATATATATATATATATATATATATATATATATATATATATATATATATATATATATATATATATATATATATATATATATATATATATATATATATATATATATATATATATATATATATATATATATATATATATATATATATATATATATATATATATATATATATATATATATATATATATATATATATATATATATATATATATGTACAGTACATAGATATACAGACAGATAGATAGATAGACATACATAATAAATGTTTGGTATATTTTTTGCGCCATTATGTGACAATTAACAATACAAATAAAGTCCACATATTCTTAATTCCTGGTTGAGTATGTTTACCCATGTTATTAAAAGTGCTGTTTCTTTAGTGTGACTTTAGGCGCCAAATAAAATAAATTATGGGGAGCTTTCTTTTTTTTTTTCTCTCTCTCTATCTAGGAACTTTTTCTTCATATTCTACTTCATCTGTCTTTTAAATTTGCGTGACACGTGCTCTGTCATTACGCTCTATTTCTAGTAATCCCAGAACTCCATTTTCCATGTTTTCCGGCCATATATGTATTTTCCTCTCTCTCCTCTCTGTTGTCCTCTCGTCCCTTCTCCTCTTTGTCCCTGCCTCCCTTACCCTTCCCTCCCCCCCGTCTGTTGTGACCTAATCTGGGGATACACGTCCGTTATTTTGCATAAGCGGCCGCCCTGAGCCAGATGTCTGACCTTTGGAGAGATTTTGGGTCCTCGTAACTCAGAGGACGGAGAGGGGAAGGAGAGGGGGTTGGGGAGGGAGAAGAGATGGAGGGAAGCATGTGAAATGGAAATATTGTTCGTGTTTGGGTCAATTTTCACGCCTTTTTTCTGTCCATATCTGTGAGAGGTGGATTTGTTTCCTTTTACTGCGCGGCACTTATGTTCCATGGGAGGTTTTGTTCATAGCGAAACGTTCAGCAATTCATGAAGTAAATTCGGGTGGTCAGCGTATTTCAAAATTTAAAACATATTTCTTCGTGTATCTTAAGTTTAAACAACTAAAATTAATAAAAAAAAAAGTCTACTAATAACACCACCACTACTATTACCACTACCATTACCACTGCTACTGTTACTAGTATTATGACTTCCACTGCTACAACAACCAGCGATACGAAAGAGAAGACGTATTACACAACACGCACAAACGTAAATGACGAATAGTAACAAATGAGAGAACAGACGTGTCGCTTGTGCCTCGCCGCAAAATACGAGGCAGAGCTCAACTGAGGCTGCAGGACCGGGAAGGAGGGAGGCAGAGTGGGAGAGAGAGGGATGGAGGGAAGGAGGGAGGCAGGGAAGGAGGGACGTGGGGTTATGAAACATGGCTGGAGAGCAGAGGTCGGCCTGTCAGCTGCCCCTTTCACTGCCACGTGGACACACAGGGGGGGATTGGCGGGGGCAGGGGATGCGGCACAGGGAAAGAGGAACGAGAGAAGAAATTCCTGGATGCGTTTATATTTTTACATGCTGCCGGGAACACCACGGCCATCGCTCATAGGATACCCGGCACTAATCTGCACTGGGAGAACACGTTGATGCGACACAGACACACACACACACACACACACACACACACACACACACACACACACATACACACACGTTACTATGGCTTGTATATCCATAACTCCCACCTTTACAGTCACCATTATCACAACTGGTATTGTAATAAATGGTATCAACTATATTAAATGAAAGGTAACTGATATAGAAACGTCGACTAATTACTGCCTTTTATCAATAATTATCTCACACGCGCTTTTCTTTTTTTTATTTATCAATTTACGTATTAATTCTCATTTAGATATATGTGTAATTCTTTGCGGGGGACGGAGAGGAACACAACAATTATACGGGCTATTTCCTTTCTGCCAAATTTGTGTATCGCTTCCTCAGTTTCCTTTACATAGAAATACCATTTTCTCTCTTTTTTTTTCATTTGTATATCTCTCTCTCTCTCTCTCTCTCTCTCTCTCTCTCTCTCTCTCTCTCTCTCTCTCTCTCTCTCTCTCTTTAATGGTCTACTCATTTCTTCTTTCTTCCAAGTCCTTTCCAGTCTTCTTCTATCTCTCTCTCTCTCTCTCTCTCTCTCTCTCTCTCTCTCTCTCTCTCTCTCTCTCTCTCTCCTGTGGACACGTCAAACTTTGGTCCTATTAACTCTTGCCATATGAGGGGCTGGAACTGGCTTGGGGACGTAGAGTAAGTCTTAAGTTTTATTCCTTTTATTTTTTCCCTCTTCTCCCAAGGTGTCAGCGAGTTCATGGAGAAAAACAAGTAACACCGACAATTAAATCTTGGAGCAACAGGCGACATGAATTTGATTTGTGGAAAAGAACGAGCGAAACTCAGAGGAAGAAAAGGATTTTTGGGAAAGAGAATAATAGGAAATAAATTTTGGCGAAGGGAGTCCCCGCGTGCCCCTTTCCCTCCCCCCCTCTCTCTCTCTCTCTCTCTCTCTCTCTCTCTCTCTCTCTCTCTCTCTCTCTCTCTCTCTCTCTCTCTCTCTCTCTCTCTCCATCCTTCCCTCATTCCGTCCCTCCCACCCACTCTCTCCCTGACGCTCTCCTCGCCCCGTCCACCCACCGGGAGGATGGTCAGGGCGGACAAGGGTAAGTTCTTAATTTCCGACAGACAGGCCGACACTTTCCATTTTATTTTTCCACGACGTTCCAAAACAGAAAAATAATGGCGGGTTCTTTTCGAAACATCTTCACTGGAAAAGGACAATGAAGGCGAAAAATGCACTAGAAACTTTCAGAAACAAACTCCGATGAGATTGAGAAAATCTTGCCTTTCTTTTTCATTATGAGAAAACATAGCCATTTTATTTATATCATTATTTCATTTGCATGTTCAAAAAAACTCAAAGACTCATGTTACTAACTTGAAGCTTTGGGAAGACAGACAGATGGAAGAACTGCATGTGGGAGGAGCAGGAGTGTGAGAAAGCGAAGGGTGAGGGCCTCCTGTTCCTCCTCTCCCTCTCTCCTTCTCCCCCTCCACTTATCGACTGTTCCTTTCTCCCTTTTCTCCCCTTCCTCCTCCCCTGCCTCGCGACCCGCTTATAAATAATTCGCTTGGTGGTGATGGCTTCGTGGTCTCGTCGGTTTGTCCCTCGTGGTAAATATCTTTTGAGTTTATATAAATGCTGTTTTCAGGAAATGCTGCTAAATAAGTGACTTGTTTACAAAATTGTAATGGTTCGCAGGAGGAAAACTTTGGAGGTCACTGGGAAAAATATGTATGAGTGCGAGTTCGATTTATTTATTCCATTTGTTTCATTCCATTTTGTG
>NC_059303.1:10027859-10032859 GCF_017591435.1 Portunus trituberculatus | reverse complement strand
TTTCCCCTACCTCCCACTGACCAGCGGCCAGGTAGAGGCGAACACATAATGACACTCACCGATCTGGAACGGAAGAGAGGAGAATATTACTAGAATAACCAGTGCAACTCTTCCAATGCAGTAGCAAATTTTACACATTTCAAACTCTACATCCTTGCTTTGTCGTTTAAATTTAAGTCCTAGTTTCAGTAACGAACGAACGAACACACACACACACACACACACACACACACACACACACACTCGACTCACAATCGAGAAGGCCGGGTTCGAGTCCCGGCGCGGCGAGGCAAATGGGCAAACTTCTTAATGTGTGGCCCCTGCTCACCTAGCAGTAAATAGGTACGGGATGTAACTCGAGGGATTGTGGCCTCGCTTTCCCGGTGTGTGGAGTGTGTTGTGGTCTCAGTCTTACCCGAAGATCGGTCTATGAGCTCAGAGCTCGCTCCGTAATGGGAAGACTGGCTGGGTGACCAGTATATGACCGTGGTGAATTACACACACACACACACACACACACACACACACACACACACACACACACACACACACACACACACAGGTATTGTTCACGGCTGAGGGAAGAGAGTGACCCGAGGATCAAGGAGGCAAAAATCTTTCATACCTGCCTGAGGAAGGTTGGGTCGGGAGATCAATGTATTGGCAAGGTAGTGTGAGGGACTCGGGAATCATAGGAGAGGCGGGAGGGGGGTGGGAGTGAGGTAGTGTCTCCTTCTCCCACAGCCCTACAAAAGCAGTGGGAGTGGGTGGAGGTAGATGGGAGGTGGGTACGTGGAGGGTAGGTGAGAGGTGAAGAGCAGGGAGGGTGGAGAGAGAGTTAGAGGGAGAAGTGGATGCAGTTTGAGATATCTAGTTACCTTGGAAAATGAAGTTGGTCATTTGGCAGATAAATGACCCACGTGTGAGGTGTAAGGGTGAAGGTGTGCAGGCAGGAGGGATAACATGACTTGAGTTTGATAGAAATATGATGTCTCTAAATTGTAATATTGTATTTTTTACAACATTAACCAGAGATACCCTAGTTTAACCATCGTGGATTATGACAGTAGGAAAATTCAATGGTAATATAAATAAAGCTAAGTTCAGCTACCTTGACACAGGATATATATCTTTTTTGTTTTTTTTAAGTTAGTATCTCCATCACGAGGCACATGCATCATCATCTTCAGTTTTAATGCTAATTACAACCTTCAGATGACAAAAAAATATCCAGCAAGCAAACTTTCATTTATCAGCACATAAGCATCTCCCGTCTTATGGAAAAAGAAACAAAAAGAAAAAAAAACACTCGAAAAAAACACCAATGTAAACATACTTTAACAAGAGGCACATACACCTTCACATCACACACATACTAAAATATAAGTTTACATATGTTAATGACTCCCACATACAACACCCGGGGTGGGAGAGAGGGAGAGAATGGTGGGTCAGGGAAGGATCCGACTCAGGTATGCAGACAGGCAGGTGGAGGAAGGTAAATGAACAAGAAAGGGCGGATTCACAGCCAGATCCAAGGATTAGATAGCCACTGGGAGCAGAGGTCCAGGCAGAGGCCAAACATACCAGCCAGGGACATTCAGGGACACCACCTTGTGTAAACAACACCGAACGCCTTGAATCCTTCGAAAATATGCAATAACAAGTTCATAATGCCTTTGCTTCGAGGGACACATTAGTGTTACGTATATATGTAAGACAAATGTAGTCATTCACTAAGGTTAAGATTCCAGGCCAGTGCAACATAGACATGTGGACAGGATGTAATAAGTCAATGAGATAGCAGACAAGCATTAGAATCAAAGTATGATATAAAGATAGTAGGAGAGTTGCTGGGGCACACAGGGAAAAGTATATCGACTTTATTGTATTTCTTTTTCTTTTTCATATAGGTTTCAATGTTATTTGAGCAAAAAAAATCAGTTACCAAGATTTTTTTGTGCACAAACAACAACAACAACAACAACAACAACAACAACAACAATAATAATAATAACAAAAATAATAATAACAATAATAATAATAATAATAATAATAATAATAATAATAATAATAATAATAATAATAATAATAATAATAATAATAATAATAATAATAATAATAATAATAATAATAATAATAACAACAATGATAATAATAATAATGATAATAATAATAATAACAATAATAATGAACATAATAATAACAATGATAGGTTAAACATTTCCACAGATAGAAGATACAATATGATCACTAAACAAAAAGTCTTTTAAACATACTATTCATATAAACGAACGAACAGCACTCATACACGCATACATGCACAAGGAGACAGACGAACAGGCAAACAGACAGACTGACAAGCACACATCCAAACAGGGAAACAGACGCACAGACAGACAGATTGTGCCGGCTGACCATGGATGATTGACAGCGGGAGATAATACCTGGGCATTTCCCGGCATAAGATCTCGGTGTCGGGGATCACAGGGGATGCCGGGCAGGCCTCTGTGGCATACTGATGTGCTGCTAGGGTTAGGCTGGTGTGTGTGTGTGTGTGTGTGTGTGTGTGTGTGTGTGTGTGTGTGTGTGTGTGTGTGTGTGTGTGTGTGTGTGTGTGTTCGTGTGTGTGTGTGTGTGTGTGTGTGTGTGTGTGTGTGTGTGTGTGTGTGTGTGTGTGTGTGTGTGTGTGTGTGTGTGTGTGTGTGTGTGTGTGTGTGTGTGTGTGCCATGATTTTGTTCCATGAAGAGCCATCATTTAAAGTGTCATATAAGATAATAATGATAATGACAATGTAGCTGATTATGATGATGATAATAATAATAATAATAACAATAATAATAATAATAATAATAATAATAATAATAATAATAATAATAATAATAATAATAATAAAAATAATATTTAACCCTCCTTACTACACCTATTAACTCCTGAACAGCTCTTCAAACACCTCAGAGATAAGAATCACCAATACTCCCATAAACTCTCCCATAACGTTATCGACTACCTATCGCTTACTCCCACAGTTCCTAACGGCGTGGGTCTTCCAGCAGGTCAGGATCCGGGCACGGGACCTAAGAGGACACGACAGACTTACACGCGGTACCAAACACTCGAGCTGGAGAAAGAATTCCACTTCAACCGCTACCTGACGCGGCGGCGAAGAATAGAGATCGCCCACGCCCTCTGCCTCACCGAGCGACAGATCAAAATATGGTTCCAGAATCGAAGGATGAAGGCCAAGAAGGAGAGCAGGCAAGCCAATGACAGCACCGGAGACAAGAGCGAGGAGAGTGAGGAGAAAGAAGTTAGTGACAGTTCCTCTCCTGATCTGCCAGGGGCGCTCACTGGACCTCTGTTGCCGGGAGTCATCACCGTCACCTGATAAGCCAGCAAGCCAGTAAGCGCCAGTCTAGAGCACCATAATGATTACAATGACGTGGCGATGCTCTCTAGAGGGTGATGGTGGGTGATGATGGGATATCCAGGTAATGATGGCTTTTGCAGAAGGGCAATGGTGATGATGGTGGATGATGGTGGTGGTATACTCTAATACTGGCGTTATACCTCTTCTTCCATGTAAATAAAGGATTAGGAATACAAAAAAAAATGCCTTAGGAGAGTTAGTGATTTGGTCTTTATTTTTCTGCAGCCAGATCAGATAGTGTTATTTTTTTCTACTGGGAGTGTAATAGTAAGTGTGCAATATGATGAAGTGAGTGCAGGTGAGAGGCAGCGGAGTGCAATACGCGTGACCAGCGGGAACTTTTGGCCTTGTTGCTTGTGTGAAGGCCTTGGGAACTGATGGGAATGGGACTGACTCAATGCTAAATATAAAAAAAATATTTGAAAGATTATAACTCTCTCTCTCTCTCTCTCTCTCTCTCTCTCTCTCTCTCTCTCTCTCTCTCTCAGTATAATTACGGACAATTACGGATGAATGTAGAGGCAAAGGCAATAAATTTACATACCAATCCATTGTTCAGTGTGTCTATACCTCACACTTATAATTACGAGAAGCGCCGCAAGACACCCAGGATTCCTCCTCTCTATTCATCTCTTTCCGAAGTAAGAACATTGTTCAAAGTTGCCGTAGTTTAATTGATTTTGTTCCAGCTTGAAGTTAAATGCTTAAGGAAACTATATAATAATGAAAAGAAAAGAAAACATAAATAATTCTAATGATAAATATAAAATGTTCTTTTGGTGAAATAAGAAAAAAATTCCAGCTCTCCTGTGTACTTCAAAGAGGTCTGGCTAATCGTGGAGGTGTTTGTGAAGCGACCCAAGGGAAGGTTTGGTGCTAAGCCGTGTTTCCCCCGCGGCCTGTCACCCCGCCGTCACCCTGCTGTCACCCGCCGCTCGCCAGGCCGCCCTCCATCTATCACTCACCAATTTCCTGCGTCTCCCCGTCCACGTCCTCTGAGACCTATAAAACTCACACCTTCGCCGCGTCCATTCATTAGTTTGTCAATTAAGGGTTCTGAGTTAAAAGCTGGGGGAGCTTGGGACGGCGCTGGCATGTAAATGATATTGTGCGGGCAATAAATAGATTGGCGTGACCTCCGGGCCGGTTGTAAAATTAATTTTCTGGGTAGGCATGGGCTGGTCCTCTGTCCAGACCGGCAGTGGGCCTAGCTGGGGCGAGGAGAGTGGTGGTGGGCAGCGTGGTGGTGGCTCAGGACGGCGTTGTCAGGGTGAGTACTGGAGTGGTGGCTGTGATGCTGGTGGTGGTAAGCGTCATATTTGTGATCCTGATACTGAAAAATTAGGTTAAAGTGATAGTGGTGGTAGTAGCGGCGGCGGCGGCGGTGGACGGTGGACGGTGATGGTAGAGGTGGAGGTGGTGGTGGTGGTGGTGGTAACGGTAAATGCTGAAATTATAATAATGGTGGTGATATAAAAAGTAGTTGTAGAGGTATTCTTAGTGCAGTAGTAGTGTTGGTGGTAGAAATGATAGCTATGAAAGCAGTGTTAAGTGGTACTGGCGGCGATC
>NC_059303.1:9952859-10015359 GCF_017591435.1 Portunus trituberculatus | reverse complement strand
TCATAATTTCATTTTTACTTAACAGTCTGATCACCCACATAACTTTCTTGACCAATACAAGTTAATAGGGGTCCTCGAAAACGCCGAAGACCACGCACGTTACAGACAATTAACGCCATTTACACTACACTTGTTAAGTTTAGGCTTATTGTTCATTAATGAGTCGCCTGCGGTCTGGGACTTTTCAACTTACAGCCGTTTTTTCTGGCATTTTTTTTTTTCCTACATGAGGTGTCTGATAGATGGAAGTGGGGGAAGACAGTGTTAAGGAGAGGAGGAAGTCTATGAGGAAGGTGAGATCATGTTCAAAATATAAAATATGCAAAATATACATTATCGGCACATGTGTGTGTGTGTGTGTGTGAGAGAGAGAGAGAGAGAGAGAGAGAGAGAGAGAGAGAGAGAGAGAGAGAGAGAGAGAGAGAGAGAGAGAGAGAGAGAGACGAAATGAAATCTTAATCAAATAAACTAAATAAATTGAGAACGTCATCATTACACACATTCCTTTCACATGACACACGAAGAACCTCAACCTGCAGGAAAGGATAATTTGCATATGAGACTGTAACAATATAAGAGATGTGATTTAAATCTGTAACTCTATGTGTATATAGTTTGTTTCATTCATCTTTTACTTCAAACATCAATTTAATTTGTTTGTAATTTAACAATTACAGATAATCATGTTACATTTAAAATATGACTTAAATTATGATGTACTATCCTTATATTTTTTTTATGAAAAATAAATTGGTTCTTTTTAATTCATGTATCTTTTTTCACGTGTAATTCTGGACAAGTATAACCTTAAGCAGCAGTGTGTTGAGGTGAGTGGTGGGGGCAGGTGGTGCATGGCGTGCGGCAGGTGAGGTATAAGAGAGAGAGAATACAAATTCCTCATTAGTGTTATTCAATATCTATGGTAAAAAGACAACGTCCAGGAAGAGTAATGTCTTAAAATTGTTTCATGTTAATGATGCCTTGAACACACATCTACATCTCTCTCTCTCTCTCTCTCTCTCTCTCTCTCTCTCTCTCTCTCTCTCTCTCTCTCTTGTCAATAAGCATGCATTCTTCTCACTTTTTTTTTTGTAAACATCAATTATTTCAACACATGACAGGCAGTTTTCCTTCCCTCTTCACGTCACTTTTTCAATCAGTGATTTGCGTTATCAAGAATACTACCAAATCCTCATTTTTCTTCCTCCCTCTTCTACCTCTACGCTTCCCTCCCTCCCTCCCTCTTGGCTGCCGGTCTCCAGCTGGCCGTGTGTGTGAGTGTCAGTGGGAGAAGATGATTTACACCCAGCGCTTATCGAGGCTATTTCTTGTTCCCTCTTCGCCTTAGTCAGTCTCATTCCGACACGCGCGTCTCACCACGTGCTGGGAAGTAAGTCCTGTTGCATAGCGTGTGCTGAGAAGGGTCGCTAATGCTTTATATACGCGCGATAACTTACGACCTACGGGATCAACAGATATATATATATATATATATATATATATATATATATATATATATATATATATATATATATATATATATATATATATATATATATATATATATATATATATATATATATATATATATATATATATATATATATATATATATATATATACACTCCTGCCTCCTGTCAATACAATATTTCAGACTTTTCATATATAATTTCTAATTGGTTATGATCATTTGTTCATTTAGAGAGTAGGTAACATCCAAGAAATACATCCCACTGCAAACCTCTACATTTACTAAAGTCCGAGCAACCAACACATAGTTAATGAAATCACTCTGCTCTTCTCCACCATTGTAATCAGTCCTGTTTCTGCTTATCTCCTTATCTAAACACGCCATTTGGGGTCACATCTAATTTCAATGAATGGAATTTTAAGAGGCGTCAGGAAAGCGAGGCGTCAGATACATCTTCCCCAAAAGCCATTATCACATATTTTTTTGTGGCCACGTATCTGTAGAAGCTCCAGATAAAACACTCGGGACTAAAGTGTCACTGATATGGAAACGTTAAAAAAAATGTATATGGGAAGATCTACAACAGGATTGTTAAATACACCTTTTACTAATACAGCCTTCCATTTAGCCTTCACTCCACACTTTAGATGATTAGATACTGGACACTATTATCTGTTTAACCTCTGATATCACTCTCGATATAAATGCTGTGATAGGGGGACATAACAACAACCTTTTCTCGTCATCTCCTCAACCCTTTTAATCCGAGAGACAGCGACGAGGACACGGAGGAGAAAAGTGTAAATGAGGATGAGAATGACCACTATGAGTAAAAGAGGAGCCCTGATGAGGGAGGAAGGAGGCTATGATTAAGATACGAAAGGGGAAAAGCTACATTAGGAACACAGATGATGGGAAAAAGGGATTACCGCTGTGGAGGAGGAGGAAGAGTATAATAAAGGAGAAAATAATTTTTTTATCACAAATATAGGATTCTCTACGATTGAGACATCGAATGAATAAGGAAAACATAAATAATATACTTTAAATGTTGCATGAGCGATACACGGTTAAGATAATGAAGAAAAGAGTAAGGAAGAGGAGGAATAGGAGATGAGAAATGGATGGGTAGAACGGCAAGGAGGAGGAGGAGGAGGGAGATGAAGATTTACAAACAATTAAGTGTAAGTGAGAGTGAAAACAGCAGCAGTGATGGGCGTTAGATAAGCGAGGGAGGTCTAGTTTGAGTCGCCTCTCTCTCCCTCCTTCCATTCTTCCTCCTCTCCACCTTCCCATCACTACCTGCCGAGGGACGATGAAGAGGGAAGAAGAGAAAACAAGAACGATGTGTGGGAAGGAGAGACGCATAAAGAGGACTAAGCAGAGACGAGGGAGACAAATAAAACCATATGAAGAAAGCCAAGTTGAAAGATAAAGGATGAAAAATAAAAGTTTGTGAGAAAGGAAGGACGGCAAGAAACCAGAACAAGGAGATATACAGACGAAGAGAAATAGCATGAAAAGCAGGAAAGTGATGAAGGTTAGTTGAAAGGGAGAGGGAAAGGGAAGACGATTGGAGAGAGAAAAAAAAGAAATATATAAGGGTGAGGAGGAAGATAAGGGATAGAAGAGTGCAAAGAGGATTAATAGGAGTGAAGAAAGCAAGAAGGGAGCGAGGGTAATAAGGAAGAGTACGGTGTCAGAGGGTGTGGACATGCCTTGCTTTAATAATAAGCAGATGATACTAACTGGGTTGATGTTTTAATCTCATTATGGTAAATGTAATTAAAGTTTGTTTGCAGAACCAAAATGTAAATATAAACGTTGTATAAACAAATCCTTCTAAACAAACAATATTGATTTATGCCTGGGAAGACTAGTAAAGGAAAAACAATTTAAAGAAAACAAGGCCAATAGGCGTGAAGTCATGAGTATGAATTGTTAGGGAAGGAAGTAGTTTTGAAAGGAGATAAAGTTATATTACAAAAAAAGAAATGCAATGTACAATGATCCATAACTATAAATTAAAAAAATATATATATAATTAAATCAATGAAATAGCACTCGTGATTCATCGGTTCATGTAATTCTTAGTTAAAATAAGTTATTCATAATCTGCTCGGTCTTCAGTTTTCGCAAATCATGAGAGAGAGAGAGAGAGAGAGAGAGAGAGAGAGAGAGAGAGAGAGAGAGAGAGAGAGAGAGAGAGAGAGAGAGAGAGAGAGAGAGAGAGAGAGAGAGAGAGAGAGAGAGAGAGAGAGAGAGAGAGAGAGAGAGAGAGAGAGAGAGAGAGAGCAGAACTACACTTTGTTTCTGTTTGAGCTAAAAATATCCAAATCAATAAAGCTTCACGTAACACATGCTTCCATGAAATCAATCACCAGTGGCCTACATTAGCTAAAGACCTTAACTATCAAACTCATTAAAGCCTGCAATATGTAATACGATACGTTCGGTTTATAATTATTTGTGGGGTGCTGGTGATTATCTTGAGAATGATGGTGATAATATTTGCGGAGTATTTATCATCATTCATCATACGAGGGGGAAAAAGGCCCTCAATATCTTGGCTGACGGATCTCACTATCAATCTTAGCCTCACCTTCCTGCGTGATGGATCCTTCGTCTCGTCTTCCTTCCACTCAACCCTCCTCCTCCTTACACCCTTAGCCCCACTTCTCCTACTCCTCCTTACATCCTTCCTACTCCTCAAATCCTTTCTCCTTCCATGCTTTCCTCGTCCTTTCCCTCCTCTAACTCCTCATTTTTTTTCCATTTTTATTTTTCTTATGTTGACGGTGAAGTTGCCCAAGCATTGAGTGAATCAGTCGTGCGTGGAAAAGAGGAGTGAACAAGGATGAATCTACGTTCGTGAATACAGCCGTCAGTGGTGTATGGTTCTGTGTTGTGCAAATTTCTTACTTAAGAACAGATTTACTCACCTGACGTGCTATTGTAATTGATCACGGATAACTGATGGTGCTTGTCATGTCCTAGGAAGTAGTTCGAGTTTATATTATTGCCTAGCGTTCACAATTATACAAGATGATTTTAGTTACCCCTGGTTCTGTAGTGTACGATCCGTCTTCTGGGTAACTTTCACTCACTTTACCTCTTCAGTGCCATGACGCGTTTTCATATTCATTCTGCTTACTATTTGGTGATTTTATACAGCTTTCGAAACTTACGAGGGGATTGAAATAGTGAAAATTCTGGCAAATAACTTCCTGATCTCCACAGACCCTTCGTAATGTATATAAAATCGTCAAATCATACACAAATCTCAAGGTAAAAATGTGCCCCAGTATTGAAAGGTTTAACGTTGCACAGTGACTGATAACGGAATCTTCATGGTACCAGTTATATCACTGGCATACACTAAATGTACCTATGTTATTTCATCTCTACTTTTTGATAGCTGCCATAATCACTCTCACTCCTTACACACTTGCCGCTACTCTTATTTCTATTACAATATAGTTCGCCCCCAATAGCTCAACTCCCCATCTTCCTCTTCCTCCTACCCCTTACCCTTTTACTCCCAATGTGTATTTTTCCTTGACATCATCTTTCTCTTTCTTTCGTTCTCCTCCTTCCATATTTTCTTTCTTTCAGCCTTGCCTCTTCAATAACAATTCGTCAAACACTCTTCTCCTTTACTTTTCCTATACTGGTAAGCATTCCTCTTTCACAGATTCGTACAGATATACATCTCTCTCTCTCTCTCTCTCTCTCTCTCTCTCTCTCTCTCTCTCTCTCTCTCTCTCTCTCTGTCTCTGTCTGTCTGTCTGTCTCTCTGTCTGTCTGTCTGTCTGTCTGTCTGCCTCCTCTCTCTCTCTCTCTCTCTCTCTCTCTCTCTCTCTCTCTCTCTCTCTGTCATTTCCTTAATCCCCTCCTGATATTTCCTAGTTAAACTCTTGTCCCGGACTCCATGGCCTTCTTTTGTGCCCGTATCTCCTTTTCTCCTCCTTCAAATCTTGCTTCACTTCTTACCCTCTCACGTCTTGTTCTCTCCTGCTCCCTCCTCCTGTGGCTGAGTCTCCCCTCCTGGCCCTGGCCGGTCCGTGGGTCATAACCAGTCAGGTATGATAATCAATTCAGTCATCCTGCTGGACGGACAGACAGACAGGTGTCCTCTCCGCTTTGAGCAACAAAGAGATGTCTTGTTTATGTCTCCCGTTGACAGTCTGCCTCCGTGTTCCGTCAATCTAACATGTGATGCTTCTGTTTCCATCTTAATTGACAGTTGATCCTCTACACCCCTGTCTCCTCAGTTAAAAGGGAGGATGTTCTCGTGTCTAACTTCTGGTGTAAAATAATAAATTAATTAAAACAAGTAGCTGGACTCTCCTTGGTGCTCTGAGGATAATTTTAAAGGAAGCAAACACAAACACTGTAAGACGCGAGAACGTTTTTCCACAAGTATGCACAAGGGACTGGGATATTCTTAGCGTGGAGTCTTTTCTGCACCGTCACCGAGGCCTCAGACGTTCCTCCCTTGGGATTAAGATGTAAGTGATGACGTCACCAAGTATAAATGTTCATCTGTCTCCTTGCCGGTCAACATCTTCATCTATTGATAGCCAAAAAAGTATGCATTGTGAAGCACACTGTATGTATATAAATAAATAAATAAATAAATAAATAAATAAATAAATAAATAAATAACCGAGCAAACATACACACACGTACACACACGAACACAAACACACACACACACACACACACACACACACACACACACACACACACACACACACACACACACACACACACACACACACACACACACACACACACACACACACACGCACACACACCGCGTAGTGCAGTGGTTAGCACGCTCGACTCACAATCGAGAGAGAGTCCGGGTTCGAGTCCCGGGAAGCGACGAGGCAAATGGGCAAGCCTCTTAATGTGTGGCCTCTGTTCACCTAGCAGTAAATAGGTACGAGATGTAACTCGAGGGGTTGTGGCCTCACTTTCCTGGTGTGTGCAGTGTGGTGTGGTCTCAGTCCTACCCGAAGATCGGTCACTACGAGCTCTGAGCTGTCTCCGTAGGGGAAAGACTGGCTGGGTGACCAGCAGACGACCGTGGTGGTGAAACACACACACACACACACACACACACACACACACACACACACACACACACACACACACACACACACACACACACACACAACGTCACAGTGCACTATACATAAACACTACACGCCACTCTGAACCTTGTAAGAAGAAGAAGAAAGAAGAAAGAACAAAGAACAAGAACAACAACAACAACAACAACAGACACAGCAAGATAAAAAAAACAAGAACAAAAACAAGAACAAGAACAAGAAGAAAGAAAAAGAGAACAAAAATAAGTCTGCAATATCCAGAGAGTTAAGAATAAGACTCAAGACTTCATGGCGCAACACCACCTTGAAGAGTAAACAGACTCATAATAACAGCCAAGATACTCAATAATGTCAATATCAATTCAATTTTAAGTGATTGTTTTTCATTCGCCTTTTTCCTAAAACTTTTTGGTTCTTCTTAACTTATTAGTCTTTACACTTTGTTAATCTTATTTCTTCTTCTCTTTAACGTTTCATTATTCTTAAATGTATTTGTTCTTTTCTCAATTTCTCCTCCTCCTCTTCCTCCTCCCCCCTTTCCACCTCTCCCGAGCCTCAGATATAAACATGCTCAGCGTCCCGGCAGCCTCGCATTGACAGCATTCCTCACAATATTCTTTGGTACGCCGAGAAAAATAAATAAAAACAGTCCATATCTCAAACATTTCCTTTTTCTCGGAATGTCAGCGGAAAAAAAATAATAATCCTATATTCTTCAAGCCACAAAAAAAATCCTTAATCAAATCAGCCACACCACACATCATCACGGCTTACAGAAAAGGAAATCGTGGGAAGACATGAAAAAGCCACCATGAAATATCTAACAAGACATAATTTATGGTAGGTTCCTGCCTTCAAACAAAACAAAAACCGGAATACTTAATGAAGCATGCCTGATTAATTGCAAGTGCCGACGGATCATTGGCAGGAACAAACTTTTTCCTGTTAATAATGCCACCTAACGACATTTTTGTGTCAGGTCTTTGTGTCGTCACCTGTGGAGAGGAAGATTTCACGCTACGAGGAGGAGGAGGAGGAGGAGGAGGAGGAGGAGGAGGAGGAGGAGGAGGAGGAGGAAGAAGAGGAGGAAGAAGAGGAGGAGGAGGAGGAGGAGACGAGGAGGAGGAGAGAGAGAGAGAGAGAGAGAGAGAGAGAGAGAGAGAGAGAGAGAGAGAGAGAGAGAGAGAGAGAGAGAGAGAGAGAGAGAGAGAGAGAGAGAGAGAGAGAGAGAGAGAGAGAGAGAGAGAGAGAGAGAGAGAGAGAGAGAGAGAGAGAGAGAGAGAGAGAGTGTGTGTGTGTGTGTGTGTGTGTGTGTGTGTGTGTGTGTGTGTGTGTGTGTGTGTGTGTGTGTGTGTGTGTGTGTGTGTGTGTGTGTGTGTGTGTGTGTGTGTGTGTAATAGAGGCAGGAAGAGGCAGCTTAAAGAAGAACAACAAAAAATAATACATCGTCACTGGCAATTAATCCATGACGACTCCACACAGCCCTTGTCCCTCTCTAGCAAGACCCGAACACGTGTACACGCGACTGAAAACAAGTAACAACACCAAGTAATTCTTACCGACACAAGCAACAATATAAAGTCATGGGGAGCAAAACAAACAACACTTGAGCCTCATGAAACACACACGCACACTCCCAGGCTTGCAGTGCACGGCGAGGCGACAGGGAGTGAGAGCATTACTGATTGCTATTTGACGAGGCTCCATTGAATGTCACGTCCTTGTTACACTGCCCCTTAACCGAACTCGTGTCACTCCTCATTGTTGCATCATATATCATTTTTTACGAATGGTCTTTCCGGTCTTTTATACACTCAGCCTGTCACTAGCGGTGCTCCACTTTCACCAGTCCTGCACGGTGCTCGTCCTCACAACTTTCAGCTTATTGAGAGAATCTTTCGGTGTGTCTTCAAAAACTACCGAAAGTGAAGAATAACTATAACGATATGGCGACTACAGCAAGTACGTCAGGAGAACAGTTTATGATACACCACCGTTTTCTTCCTAGATCCCAGTGAACTTACTAGTGTACAGCCACGACACATCCTCCTTCACCAATATCAACTTATACGAGGAGAGGAAGTGTGGAGGCGGCAGGGAGAGGAAGAACAGGGAGGAGCTTAAGAAAAACCGGGTGTGATCAAGGACTGAGAGGCGGAAGATGGAGGGTTGGGACGCAGGTGTAACTAAAAGGATGCTACCACCTTGACACCAAGACGAAGGGACGACGGGAGCTCCAAATCTTGTCGTAAGTGCATGTCATCCATCGGTAAGGTGACGGTCTGGTAGTTAAGGGTGGGTCTGCAAGAGTTGTCGCGCAGATGACGAGGAAGTTATGGGTGGCGAGGCGTTGTGTGTGACAGGGCAAGATTGACTGACTGTCACCGGCCGTCACTAAGCATAGGATGGTGAAAGTAAGGAGTGAAGGATTGGTATGGGAGGAGGTAGCTGGTGGAGAGAGAGAGAGAGAGAGAGAGAGAGAGAGAGAGAGAGAGAGAGAGAGAGAGAGAGAGAGAGAGAGAGAGAGAGAGAGAGAGAGAGAGAGAGAGAGAGAGAGAGAGAGAGAGAGAGAGAGAGAGAGAGAGAGAGAGAGAGAGAGAGAGAGAGAGAGAGAGAGAGAGAGAGAGAGACGATGAACGAAAAGAGGAAGACGAAGAGATAAGGAACGCGTAAGGGGAAGCAACGTGGAGGCTAAAAGAAGGAGTTAGTGAGGAAACGGGAGGGAATGAAGAGGACGAGGAGTAAGGAGGAGGAGGAGGAGGAGGAGGAGGAGGAGGAGGAGGAGGAGGAGGAGGAGGAGGAGGAGGAGGAGGAGGAGGAGGAGGAGGAGGAGGAGGAGGAAAGGGGAGGCGAGTATCAGCTGGCGCATCAGGTAAGGCTGGCCGTCCTCCTCCTGGCCCAGGATCTCTGACTGGAATAATAATACCTCACGTGGGGTCATCAGCGCGCCACACATCCGACGTCAACAAGATCGAAAATCCACACCACTTCCCGGCGCCCTTGTCACCGTCGGGGCTCGCCACCTGCGCGCCTCCGTCGTCCCCAGGTGGGCAGATTATCCACGAGTGAGGCCTGCAGCATAACGAGCACCTTGAGTTTCCGAGATAATTGTTGCCCTGATAGCGGCGGTAATATTGGAGGTCGGTCGCTCCCACCCAATTTATGGCGTGATAAGTCCCTCAGAGTGTTTGTCCACCTGGAGGAGAGATGTGTCTCGCCGCTCACTCAAGGCGGGCACGGGGGACACGGTGATTGACACTCGTTACACATATCTATGACTTCTGTGTCTTTAAATACACTGTAAGTTCCTCCATCGGGTATCCAGATAGTGATGAGGGTGAATCTAGGTAAGTGAACCACACAGTAGCTAATTGGAGAAAATACTTTAAAAAAAAAATTCCAGGATGTTTTGTATAGTGTTGGATATAGACAAAGGAGTAGAATGTACCGGTGAGAAATTGCGGAGTAAAGTGAGGGATTTTTTTCTTTGCATTTTGTATCATAATGTGACACAAATCGTAAAGACCATGATTGTGTGTACAAACAGGAAGGAACTATAATTAAATGTTATGAACGGTATTTCCGTCTACAAGGGTAAGACCACAGTACAATATATCTTTGGCTGGACATAATCTCGATGACTTTGATGTTACCATAAGTCACCTGTACTGTGCTGCGATAAGGCAAGTAGGAAGTGCTTTGTATAGTGATATGGTATCATCAAGCTGGGTGGGCGGGTGGACGGGCAGCGACACGAGAGTCGGCGTGGTAGGCTTAAGGTGCTGAAAACAGTGTCACAAGGTCACCAGTGCACATCAACACTTACTGGTATTAATAATGGTTTAGAATTATTATGTATATCTAGTATTACTGGAAAACATTATTCAATTTAACTGACATACGTTATCGACTGAAAATATATACCAAAGAGAGAGAGAGAGAGAGAGAGAGAGAGAGAGAGAGAGAGAGAGAGAGAGAGAGAGAGAGAGAGAGAGAGAGAGAGAGAGAGAGAGAGACGTAATTCATACTCCTTAGCAATCCAACTATTGCCAATTAAAAGAAACAAGAACCCGCACAAAACGATGTTCTCAGGCCAGAGTGTGGCGATAACAAATACCACGAATCTTGGTTAAGTCTCATCACGATTTAGTCTGACATCATTCCCATTGTGTGTCGTCGTCCCCTTCACGTGTCGTCACTTACATGTGCCCTCCCTCACTTTATTCTGGAGTCGTCACACCATACAACCTTGAGGAGGTCTGTCCACCATCACAAGTCTCCGTCAGTTAAGTTCTTCTCCAGCAACAATTTCTCCTCCTCAGGGCGGTATGGCTTTCTTCAAGTCTCGAGTCCTCTTTATTAAGCAAGTGAAGCAAGTAAGTTAAACAAGTAAGTCACTCCACTTCTGAGTAAGGTTAGGTTATCTCCCTCTTGTGTCAATAATATTTTGCTGTCCTCTCACTCCAAGCTTGTGAATAATTACTAAACACTGAGCAGCATTGCACACGAGATTAGCCTTACGACAGAGAGAGAGAGAGAGAGAGAGAGAGAGAGAGAGAGAGAGAGAGAGAGAGAGAGAGAGAGAGAGAGAGAGAGAGAGAGAGAGAGAGAGAGAGAGAGAGAGAGAGAGAGACCCTACAACTCCCTCCTCTTGTTGCTTAATCTCGCGGTGCTGTGTCCCTCCTCCCTATTCATCCCTCAACGTGGCCAAGTATTCTCCTGATACACATAAAGCATGAAACTTCCCCTGCAGCATAAATCAGGCGGCCAGTCACGGGCGGGACAGCGAGCACACCTCGGAGGGAGGCGAGGGGGAATGAGTCATGGAAGAAGCAGCCCTGTCCAATCTTGTCCCGTAGCTCCCCGATATGCGCCATCCTCACTCCCTTCCGCTCTGTTTCTCTGTGTCCCTTCACCCTGCAGCGCCCCGTCATCCTGTGCTATGCATAGGGTCCTTGCAAAGCCCATCCTCCCACTTGCCCTTGTCGCCAGCAGAGTCAATTGGAGGCACTGTTGACCCTCACAGCGATAAAACGCCTCGTGCAGATACGCTCATAACAGTGTGAGTGAGTGCCTTTCTATCTTTGTCTTGTCTGGTGCTCCATCTTTGTTTGTTTGGGTATCCTTATGTACTACGTTCTTTAAATTGTCCGTCTCTTTTTTGTTTGAATTCCAACTCATTCTCTCTCTCTCTCTCTCTCTCTCTCTCTCTCTCTCTCTCTCTCTCTCTCTCTCAATCCTCGACCTTGACTGTCCCTCCCGCTCCTCCTTGACGTATAAATCACCGTCCTTCCCACCTCCCTCGTCTCCCGCAACCCTCGTAGCCTCCTCCTCCTTCTCTTCCTCCTCCGCCTACTCCTCAACCTTCTCCTCCTACTCCTCCTCCTCCTCCTCCTCTTCTTCCTCCTCCGCCGACGGGGAACTCCCTCCGAAGACCGCTTACTGTACCCGCGATGACGTAAGCTTCATAAACATGTCGCTTTGCTCGGGTCTAGACTTCAGGTCTACCTCGTTGCCGCCAAATTTATGATGGTATTCGCGCCAGAATGGTTCGCCTCCCTTTCTTACAGAATCGCATCTTCTTTAAATCGAGTTTTCTTTAGTATTTTGCATTTGAGCTGATTTTGTCTAGCAAAGTAGTGCTCATTTATAACTCTCCAGACTTCTTAAGTTTAAAGTAATATGCAAAGTGACTTAAATGATGACTTAATAGACGCAAATAAGGAGTTACGTGCCGCAGATCGCGTTGAATTTACCCTCTCAGAGGTAAAACGAACGAAAACAGAGGGTTATCAAGTGCTTATTGGATACTTTATGGGAACATTTAGTGGAGCAAATGTTTGGTTAAGAGCTCGGGATATCCTAGCAACAAGTGAGCATCGTGCAATGAACTGCACCGGGAGGATTACGACCTTGATACGACCTTGTCTGATATACTGTGACCTCGATAGATGGAAGAGTATCCCCTTACGACTCTATTTAACGACCTACTGAGACAGGACTGAACTGCGATGCCTACAAATCAGATCACGTGTGCTATTCGGTTACAGAAACTCACCTTTATGTTATGAGCGAGAGAAGTGAATCATGGTAATGGTTCTTAACGCGGTGTATTTGAGATTGATTCACCAGTTCCTTGCGAGGGTGTGGAGAGGTCGATAGGGACTGTAGGAGTGTGAGGAGGGAGGGAAAGCAGCTGCGGGAAAAGCGGGATAAGAACGTGCTGCACTATCCTGGAGAGGGTGTGAGAGTGAGAGTGAAGCTTGGCAATAAAAGAAAGGAACTTGAGTTTTCTTTTTTACTTAATAATATTCATGTTAGTGTTATTATGGTTGTTGTTATTGATGTCATAATACATGTGGGTGGTGGTGATGGTGGTAGTGGTTTTGATTCGGCTGCTGCTACTACTGCTGCTGGTGTTATTGTTGCTGGTGTTGTCATACTTCTGCTACAACGAAAAGTAGTGATAATATTGGCAGTCAAATAGTGGTAGTAGTAGTAGTAGTAGTAATAGCAGTAGAAGAAGCAATAGCAGTAGCAGTAGCAGTAGTAGTAGTAGTAGTAGTAGTAGTAGTAGTAGTAGTAGCAGTAGCAGTAGCAGTAGCAGTAGCAGTAGTACCAATAATAGTGCAGGCAGCAGCAACAAACATTATAAGCATCATCAACAGCATTAACAACAACACAAGTACCAATATCAGTGTAACAAATGGTTGTAAAAATATACGTAAAAATAAAAATAAAAACTCTCTCTCTCTCTCTCTCTCTCTCTCTCTCTAATACAAACACAAACACTAGGGGGGGCGAAACAAGACTCACATAAAAATCACACCAGACCTTATGAAAGAAAGAGAACAAGAAACGAAAACAAGACCGCTCCTTCCTTGGGGTTGCATTTTGATGTCAAATAATGCGAGAGGATCCATCACGCGAGACCTCTGGATCCATTGTCGGAGTGCAGAGCGTTATGAAAGCTACAGTATGAAGAGAAATGGGTTTCGATCCCAGAGAGAGCCAAGGTTTTATACGGAAAGGGAAGGACGGGGGCTTCAGGCCGGCGTCAGGCAGCAAATGTGAGAAATGACGGACTTCTGAGGGTAAGGAGAGGAAAGGGGAGGAAAAAACGCGTCTGTGGATGGTTGAGAGAGTGTGTAGAGGGAGAGTGACGAGTGTGAGAAGAGATGCGAGGAAAAGGAGAGTAGCAGTAAGGGGGAGAAAAGGGGAGGCATAGAAAAAGAAGGGGTAATGAATTGGGGAAGGAGATGAATGAAGGGAAAAGAAGTGAGTAACATAGGGTGAGCAGAGTGGGGAATGTGTATGTGCTCTCTCTCTCTCTCTCTCTCTCTCTCTCTCTCTCTCTCTCTCTCTCTCTCTCTCTCTCTCTCTCTCTCTCTCTCTCTCTCTCTCTCTCTCTCTCTCTCTCTCTCAGTATACGAGTATGTAGGAGACACCCGTCAATATGTTTGTGGCTGTCTATCTGTCTCTCTGTTTGTCTGTCCGTCTGCCTGTATGTCTGTATCTGCCAATGCCCATTTTCTTTGTTAATCGCTGTCTGCTCGTCTCTGTCTTTGTCTGTTTGTCTGTCGGCGTCAATGTGCCTGTCTGACTTCTCTCTCTCTCTCTCTCTCTCTCTCTCTCTCTCTCTCTCTCTCTCATCCACTAAGCGAGGCAGAGTCGGTCATTAGTCATGGCACACAGGCAGCGTATTGACAGGCGAACTGAGGCCCCTCTCATTACGTGTAGAGGCGCCTCCTCCACTCCCTCTCTCCATCCTTACTCTTTCCTCCCTGCTTCTGGAGGAGCGTGCTGGAAGGGAGTGAGGTGTGTGTGTGTGTGTGTGTGTGTGTGTGTGTGTGTGTGTGTGTGTGTGTGTGTGTGTGTGTGTGTGAGATTCACCTCGGTCGTCTGCTGGTCATCCAGCCAGTCTTCTCCATTACGGAGCGAGCTCAGAGCTCATAGACCGATATTCGGGTAGGACTGAGACCACAACACACTCCACTCACCGGGAAAGCGAGGCCACAACCCCTCGAGTTACATCCCGTACTTATTTACTGCTGAACAGAAGCCACACATTAAGAGGCTTGCCCATCTGCCTTGCCGCCCCGGGACTCGAACCCGGCCCTCTCGATTGTGAGTCGAGCGTGCTAACCACTGTGTGTGTGTGTGTGTGTGTGTGTGTGTGTGTGTGTGTGTGTGTGTGTGTGTGAGAGAGAGAGAGAGAGAGAGAGAGAGAGAGAGAGAGAGAGAGAGAGAGAGAGAGAGAGAGAGAGAGAGAGAGAGAGAGAGAGAGAGAGAGAGAGAGAGAGAGAGAGAGAGAGAGAGAGAGAGAGAGAGAGAGAGAGAGAGAGAGAGAGAGAGAGAGAGAGAGAGAGAGAGAGAGAGAGAGAGAAAGAAAGAAACAAAACAAACAAACAAACAAACAAACAAACAAAGAGAGAGAGAGAGAGAGAGAGAGAGAGAGAGAGAGAGAGAGAGAGAGAGAGAGAGAGAGAGAGAGAGAGAGAGAGAGAGAGAGAGAGAAAGGAATGACGCCAAACAACGGAAAGGTAAGGAACAGGCAGGTAAGGTACAACTGAGGAGGAAGCAGAGGGCAGGAGTGCAGTGGAATAAGGTGTCATGACTGAGCCACATAAATCAGAAGAGAAAAAAAATAGAAATTCCGTCAAGTGAAGCAAAGCAGCAGGAACGGAACCACTGACCGCCCTTCCCTACTCAGTGATCAGTAGCTCCCACGTCCTTAGCGTCATCAGGAACCAGAGCAGCACAGGAAACCCAAGACCAGTGACTCTAAGAACCTTCAGGTAATTAAGACACTATAGGATAAGCGACCTTAATGACGACGTGTGTGATGGCCCTGTCTTGCTTTGAGCCCAAGTAGTAATTTGGTAATAGATGTTGCATGTCAATCGCATATGATGGAGTGAGGAACATGTGTATCGTTTTTCTCCTAATGGTTTCTATAGCAGCGTAAAATGACTTGTGTCTTAAGAATTCCCCAGAAGTACGAGGAACTCCATTGCCCCGTGCTCTCGACGGGGACACTGTCAGATGATCAAAGGGTCACACGTATTTGATATTAGACCTGAAAAATGTCCTGAAATTATGGTATTATTTCATCTCTCTCTCTCTCTCTCTCTCTCTCTCTCTCTCTCTCTCTCTCTCAAACAATCCAACACTATTTTTCCATCTTCTATTTTACAGCAAGTCACCCTCTCACACTAATAACATTCATCCCACTCGTCACCTAAGTATAGACGAAACACAATCACTATACCAGATATCATTAGCAATAAAATCCATCATGCATCCCGATACAATTTATTACTTCAACCCTATCAAATTGCACCCATCCCTTACCTCCCCCTCCATCCATTCATTCACACTCTGAAAACTGTGGCAAGAATAAATACTTTGTTTCCTTCTCCACATAGGAGCGTTTGGAGTTTGATTAGATTTGTTTCACAGTATTCCTGAGCGAAAGGAAAGTAAAACAATCTCCATAGATAGTATTAGTATAGGTTCCTGTAAGTATTAGATCAGTCGTTTTCCACTTGTAAATATAGGAAGAGTTAAATACATTCCCAAGAGAGAGTACATGGAATTTTTGGTATGCAATATATTGTATTAAGTTTATGAGCAAAAGGAAAGTAAAATCGTTTATTTAAGTAGCTTATATTAAAAAGTTCGAAAATAAAAGATATACTGTATTGCATTTACAAGAGAAAAAAAAGTAAAATAGTTTCCTAGAGAGTTAAAAAAGTTAATTTGGTTTAGGGAGGGATTGGTAATAGTGAAACTACGAGTAACTTGATGAAAGACTGAATATGAAGTAAAGATAAACGAGGCAATAAAAAAAAAATAGCAATAGCATAGAAAAAAACTGAATGATTCCTGTAAACATGGGTACTAAAATTTTCCCATTACGCTGCTTAACACCACCTTCCTCACTCATTGCCCTTCATCTCGCATCTCCTCCGCATGTGTTTCTGGAGACACAATATACATACCAACCTCTCTAGGCCATGAGGAAAAAAGGAGCACATGTTTACTATCCTCTCTCTCTCTCTCTCTTAGAGATGGTGGTAATGGTGGTAGTGGTGGTAACATCTGTGTACTCTGTGAAGGATCACGTGTTGTGTGTTTACCTTTTGTTTTCGTAAACATACATAACCTGCCTTCCTTCTTTTATTCTCTCTCTCTCTCTCTCTCTCTCTCTCTCTCTCTCTCTCTCTCTCTCTCTCTCTCTCTCTCTCTCTCTGCCCTAAACACTTAGGTTACTAAGTGTTTCAGTCGCTTTTCCCGTTTATTATTTTTTTTTTGTTTCTTTACTTAAACAAGATAATTTTTTCAAGACTTCTAGCCTCAGTCTCTCTTTCCATCACTCTAACTCCATCATCGGCAACTAACATGCGCCATTCTAATCTTCCTTCCCTAATCCAGCGTGTTGTCCTTATCCTTTACCTCTTCTTCCTCCCTTCCTCCTTGTCTTCCTTCTATTCTTAATTCTCCTTCTCCTCCTCCTCCTCTCTCTCCTCTTGCTCCTCCTCTTCTTCTTCTTCCTCCTCCTCCTCCTCCTCCTCTTCACCTCCCCTATCCGAACTGGGTCCCTCGTTAGCGTCGTGTACCCTGGCCAATGTCAGCTTGTCAGAGCTTCCCAGATACGCTCTGACCTCGTAATTGAGTTGTGACGTCAGACAAATGCACACCTCCTCGCGGACTGATAAAATTATACTGAGTGTGTTCGTCCCGCGAGACACCCTGTTCACCTGAAAGTTTGGCGCTTATCAGTGGAAAAATATGGTTCGAAGTCTTCCATCGCTCCGCTGAAGTTTAGAAGTTAGGACCGAGTTGAAATTATTCTATACATGAAGTTAGCGGTGAACTTTGTTATAATGATAAAGGCTATATATATATATATATATATATATATATATATATATATATATATATATATATATATATATATATATATATATATATATATATATATATATATATATATATATATATATAAAGAAAATTCGGGGATGCATTTTGTCAAGTGGCCACTGACGCACATAAGGTTGCAATCACATTCTGCTTGACATTAGATTTCAAATAATCTGTTGTAAACGAACCCATCAATATTCCCTATTATTGTTGTGTTGCTGTTGTTGGTGCCGAAAGTTTGTCACTGCTACTTGTCGTGTTTCAAGTGTTGTAGATTTGCAAATTCACTGGAAAATTAAAGGAACCTATATTCTCTCGGTTGCAAAGACAAATTATTTAAGGATATTTACTGATAAAAAATGTACATTTTTTTGAAGATCTTGAATCAAATAAGAATGAGAGTAATAACAACAATAAGAAAAATAATAAACAAATAATAATAATGATAATAGTAATAGTAATAATTGCGTCGGCCAATAGATAAAGTACTTTGTCATAGTCACAAAGGAAATATATTAAGAATAAAGCCCGAATAAAGAAAACACTTGAAGAGCAGTGTTTAAGAGTCGAAAACGGAGGAGCGCACAGGAAACAAGGGCCTGTCCCTCAGGCCTCACGTCATCACAGAAAGTGGGAAGCTGACCTACTAGGCCTACGCGGGACGAGAGGTGGGCACGGAGGAGGAGGAGGAGGAGGAGGAGGAGGAGGAGGAGGAGGAGGAGGAGGAGGAGGAGGAGGAGGAGGAGGAAGAAGAAGAGGAGGATGCGGTTGCGTGGGTGCCGTCCCGTTACTGTGGTGAGGGTGAGGTTGTGGTGGGCAGCAGAGGGAGGGAGAGAGAGGATGGGAAGAGGATGTGGGAGGAAATGATGGAGGAAAGGCAAGGTAGGGAGGAGGAGCGAGGGTTGTGGTTGGATGACAGCAGGGCGGCAGGTTGGGAGGAGAAGAGAAATGAAAGAAAATAGCATTTTCCCAAGTATAATATGTTATGCATATTCAAATCTCGTCCTCGCTTTATTAAGTACATTAAGCCTGAGCTTCTGGAATTTACCTTCTAAAGTCCTCTTCAAGGTATCATAATCATTCACGACTGTTTGTCACTTTTCATTGCTTCGTTCACGTGAGGAATCTTCAGTGCAAAAAAAAAAAAAAAATATATATATATATATATATATATATATATATATATATATATATATATATATATATATATATATATATATATATATATATATATATATATATATATATATATATATATATATATATATATATATTGAAACAGATCAGTACTTCTCTTCATTGCATGACGGAGCATCTTCTTGGTAGCATATAACATGACCATAAAGACCTACCACAGCAAGACCACACACACACACACACACACACACACACACACACACACACACACACACAGGAAGGAGCTATGACCGAAAATTGTCAGGCGTCCCAAAAACCTGACGTTGTCCCTGCAGCGCTTGCCAGGACCTCCTATAGCATAGGAGTACAGCGCCCGGCCCTCACACGGATACCATACTGAGGCTCGGATATATCAACAGGAACCTTACAGTCAAAACAAAGGGTATGCTAAGATGTTCTCTCTTCTATGGTGATTTTTGCTGTGGCGCACGTGACTCAGCAAGCGTAGGTTGTGAGTGGCGCCTAGATAAAAAGGACTAATAAGAAATAAAATCGGCAATAGTAGCGGCGACTTGGATGAAACGCACTTTTATCATTGTCCTGAAATTCAGAATTTTCTTTTCATTACCGCCTCTTCTAACCATGTCGACTCGTTTTATAAGGGGAAAGTTAGAAAAGTTTTCACCACTCCACTTTCTATATATTCCAACTCCATATTCTCTGAGTTATCGAGTCGTCACTGTCTTTTCCCCTTCCTTTCCTTCCTTCTCGGGAGATGAAGAGGTTACTTCCTGCCTGCAGCGCTGTTGTAGTAAAAAAAGCACTCTATTTTTGTTCATTGTCTTGCCCTTCGGGATAAGTGTGTTCTGGGGGATGAGGAGCCTTTCTCTCTCTGCAGCTCTACATATAACTTAGTGTTTCCGTGTTATATCCGATCCATTGTTTAAATTTCTTTCTCAGTGTCTGGACGAGTAGCGCACTTAATACGCATACATATACAGACGTGATCACGTTAACCTAAAAATGCAGTGTCGCGAATAGAGAATAAATCATAACCGCGGAACTAACGTTACAAATCACACCGTCGACGTCTGCGTGGTAAAGAAAGTGCTGACTAACGTTGGTCTTTCCTTGAAGTTCGTATATCTCATCGACGTGAAGGAAGGAGAGACAAAACGGGGAGAGAAGATAAGGAGAAATAGGAAGAAAAAAAATGGAGAGTACGCAATACACAAAAATGTGATGAAAAATATATGGATGAAAGAACATGCAAAAACAGAAAATGGAATGAAAAATAACAAAATGTGGAAAAATTATGAAAATAAATTAATGCTAGAAAGAAGCATAAAAAAGTGAAGAACAACGGTAACATAGAGAGGTGGTTACAGATGAGGCAAAACACAAATGTAGATCGAATAACAAGAGTCGCACCTTTACATGCTAAATGTAGATCTCATGACCCCAAACAGAGAGAAGGAGCTCGGAAAGGAGGGAAATATCCATCAGGCAGCACACACCATGCTTCCTGGGCCAGAGGTTAAGAAGTCAATATCCATCATTCCAGTACTGTACGTAATAGCTGGCAAACCCTTTAGTAACTAATCGGGAAAGATGTGTGTGTGTGTGTGTGTATATATATATATATATATATATATATATATATATATATATATATATATATATATATATATATATATATATATATATATATATATAACTTTACAAGTTTTTTTACTAATCGAAGCAAAGGAAATTCTTAACTATAAAGCTAATCAAGGTAACCACTCATTTCATATATTCTTAAGTAAATACCATGGCCAAGTCATTTAAGTAATGTACATTGAAACTTTAATGTGAAGTCTTCCATAAAAATAAGTAAAGTTTGTGAGCTACATGGACTGTGCTAGTGAATCTGGATAATGGCTAGACAATAATAGATAGTATCGTGACAATCATGTATAAAATCAGCCTAAGAAATCCTTAATTTACGTCGCGGCTCATAAATAGCATTTAGTTTACAAGAAAACTGATAGTATATGAAATATTTGTATCGATAATGACGTGGCAAGTGAGAAACAGGTGTGGCTGTGTAGTTGTGTGTGTTCAGCAGGTGTTTATCACACCTGTGAGAATAACACAAACGAGAGGTATTGAGCAATACTTCATAAAGTATTCTGATAAAACGCGGCTGTACGTGAGTGACTGTAACTCTTTCAATGCAGAACGACACCAAAAGGTTTGGTGATTACCCGAGGAGTTCCGTTTGGGCGCTATAAGATCTAATTTTATTTTATTTCATGTGTGTGTGTGTGTGTGTGTGTGTGTGTGTGTGTGTGTGTGTGTGTGTGTGTGTGTGTGTGTGTGTGTGTGTGTGTGTGTGTGTGTGTGTGTGTGTGTGTGTGTGTGTGTGTGTGTGTGTGTATTGCGAACGTATATTTCTATCTCCTAACAACAGGCTTACGAGTATTCGTCACTTATTATGGTGTTATTTATCATTTTTGTTCAGCTATTTTCCATCGGATCATCCCCCTATCAAAACACTTATGCTGACTTCCTAGGTAAAAGTGTGGACTACTACAGTATATCTTGCTAACGTCTAAAACTTACTAAGAAAACAGAGACAGACGATAATCAAATGAATTCTTCAAAAGGTTTGATTTACAAATGTATGGTCACATATCAAATACGAAAGAAAAACAAGAATACATAAAACTGTTTCGACTATTTTTTTTTTTTTATTTCAGGGAAATTTTTCACTTTTCACTTACATGATGTACGCCGTTTAAATAGGATATAAATGATTTCATGAAAGTAGGATTTTGATAATAATACGTAACTAAAACAAGTTTAAGTTGCACACGTGACATCATGAAAATGCAAATCTTGTAATGATTTTAATAACACTGCACCTAATTACAAAAGTAGGTTTGATTTAGTGCCACCATCGCTGCGAGGCTGGTAATGACGAGATGGATTAAGGAAAGCTTCGAGGGTAACAAGTCACGGCCAGTTGCTCCTCATTTATCAAGCCTGAACTTTAATGTCAGCTGTTATCATGATATCTAACAGGCGATTTCCGGAGACTTTTTACATCAGGTCTGTCGTGTCGGTCCCTACTCTATTACGTTAAAATTCAGCTATAAGATGTATAATATGAGGCTTTCTTAGCAACATTTCCACGCAATCATTCATTTTAATGTATCAGATTTGTCAAGAGACTATTATTTACTTATATGCGACTAATATATCAAACTTATTTAATCTATTCGTAGTTTCTTACTTGGAGTATTTCCACTACTCTATAAAAAGAGCAACTCATCCTCGTACACGCAGACAGACCCTCAGACCTCCCATCAAGGTGGATCATAATGAGCAGCGGGATGTTGATGAACCGCAAGTCACGGCGGACGTCGATCTTTATCTGATTACTATCGCAGCGCCCAGGCTCCTCCCGTGTGTCGCGGCTGCTGGATACCGGGCCTTCACTCAGCTCTCCCAACCTTGGTACCTCTATTGCAGAACTCTTACTTGCTGCCACCAACGTATTGGTCAAGTGTTTTTCTTAGTAAGTAGTCATACCTGAGAGTCATTCAGCTTTCTAGTTTTACAAAGTTTGATTTCCTACAAGTTTCATCAGGTTCTCCCTCGTGAGTAAGTCGCTTTGTCACTCCTCTCCTTCAACACGCGCCCTACTCTTCACTATGCATATCCTTTTCGCACTTAGCTCCCCTAACGCTGCCGTCTAATAATCCTCTATAGTGGACAGAGGGGAAAGGCAAGTGTAAGGGAGAAAAACGCTTAAATTCATCCTAACTAGCGAACTCATTTTAGTCTTGTATAATCTGAAATAAGCCCTAGTTACGCCTTAATTGGACACCGACACCTGGTCACCTTCGCTGCTATCATCCGTCATAGAGAGACGTCGGCTAGTTTAGGGGGACAGTTGTTGATGTCGCTCATGAGTGATAGACTTTCTGTATCAGATGGTGTCCCTTGCACCTGGGCAGCATCGGTGCTCACCCAGTTCGGCGAACCACATGTGCCCTGCCTTTAACTCAGGTGGAGCCAGGAACAATAGACTATGATACCCACAAGCTAAGCTCAGAGTCCAAAACGACTGGCTAATATAAGGGGTGTTGGAGAGACGGTGGTAACGGCAGCAGTCAGGCAGGTGTGCGAGTGGCAGACAGGTGTAGGGTAGACAACAACCCACCGTGGCGGGGGAAGCACCGCGAGGGAGGTGCTAGGGGACTGCAGTAGTAGCAAAGTTGCAATAACGTGGACCGCGACAGGGTGTCACCCGTGATAAGAGTGAGGATGGAATGCATGGGGCGAGTGGAGGAGGGTTGCCAAAGGGGAGGCGGTGATGGCGGGTGGTCGGGCCCCGGGGGAGGTACGGGTGGGCGGTGCCAGTGCCGGGCGCGGGGCGGGGTGATGCAGCCCTCCCCAGCCGGCGTCCCCCGCCTCACTGAGCGCTAGTGGAGGCGCCGCGGCCCCACTTCTGCCAAGGCGGCGTCCCCTCTTGCCAGCGTCCCGCCTGCACGTCGTCTGGCCGCCACACGCCACTAACTCGCCGCGCTGCTCACAGATGTCGCGGGCGGCGCGCCCGGCTCGCTGCTGCGCATCCCCGGCCCTCATGCTCTTATTTACGGTTTGTTTATAGTCGTGCATCGTCACATGGGCGCTCGGTGGGGCCAGGCGCGCTCCGACTGCTCGTAATTTATCCGGACGGAGACGGTGGTCGGAGGCTCGGAGTGGGGTGCAGGGCTCGCGCAAGGTCCGCGGGTCGGGCCACCTCGTTGCGCCCGCTACCACTCTCATTATCTTGTTAACCTCCACTCATGCGGCCATTCCTATTGGTCGCTTTCGGTCACGTGGTAGTATTCCCAGCCCATAAATGGAGTAATGTGCAAGTGCTAGAGGTTTTCCTTCGAGTAGTGTCGCCATAATTCATCAACATTGGGTGGAACAGTGGACACGAGGGCACTCCAGGAGCTAATCACCTGCGGACTTCCGCGATGAGCTCCTACCAGTTCGTGAACTCTATGTCCGCCTGCTACGGACAGCAGCGCGGACAAGATGGTAGTGTGGTGAACACAGACTACTACGGTACTTCACTCAGCAGTTACAACAATTGCTATTCACCTCCCCTGCAATATGGAAGTTATACGCCTTCGGGAATATCAGTTGTTCCAAACGGGAGCGAGTTTTCCGCCGGCGGTAGTAGCGGCGCTACGGGAACTTCAGCGTCGACCGCGTCAGGGTCGTCAGTCGGGGCCCCGAGTGGCTCTGGCGGCAGCTCTACGCCGGGACCCTCCGTGCAGGGCCGCCTACACCAGACCTCCAGCTCACCCGCCTCAACGCCGCAGGCATCTAATTCCTCCGCCTCCTGCAAGTTTGCCTCTACGCCAGAGTCCTCGGCCAACCCAGCTGGCTCCCCACAGGACTTGACCGTCTCGACAGGCGGCAGCGGGCCCGGCTCGAGTAGCTCCGGAAGCGGCTCCGAGCAAAACAGCTCTAGTCAGGGCGGCGGAGGCAACACCAACAACTCCGGCGGAGGTGGTGATGGAGCAGAAGGCGGTGAGAGTCTGGAAGGAGCCTCTGGGAGTTCTGGAAGCTCATCAACAACTAAGACACAACCACAGATCTACCCGTGGATGAAGAGAGTACACCTCGGCCAGAGTGAGTAGCCACATAAATCTTACGAACAGGTTGTTTCTGAGCCCGCCATGTGTGAGTTTTAATGTCCTTTTGCTCACCCGTGACACATTAGCCGCCCTCTCCCTCCACAGGTCCTGCTTCCTCTCTGTCTCCCGGGGCTCTTGCCTCATTCCCCTTTTTTTGTAGATATAAATAATGGCTATCCTGTTTCTCGGTCTCACAATCTTTACTAATACCTTATAAAATTGCATGGCTCCATCAGCATCACAGACATTTATCATATAACAGCCGAAGCATAAGGGAGATTGTGAACTTCTTTAAACACACACACACACACACACACACACACACACACACACACACACACACACACACACACACACACACACATATGCACATGTAGACACACACACAAACAGATATGAGCGGCGGCAGGATCCCCGTCGTAAATATTCCCAGAGCGGACGGTGGCCAGGCTCCATGGTCTTCACTCCTGGCGTGGCGGTGGCGGTGGCGGCTCCTCTTCACCGCCCCATCACCTCATCACCTTCTTTAACAATCCTTTTGCCACCTCTAAACAGTCCATAAAGTCATAAAGATGCTCCTTAACACACCTAACCCACTCTTTCAAGAGCCGTAACCACAAGAACGAGCATGGTGGGGAAGGCCGGGAGTCATAAATTGTGTCCCGGGAGGAGGGTGTCCCGCGCGGGAAGGGTTTGGGTCCTGTTGGGTGTTGTCTCCGCAGTAACCCGGTCTTAATGAGTCAACTGTGGTGCCCTCCTGACAAATTGACAACAAATAGATCTGCCGGAGAATTTATGACAAGTCCGAGTGGACAAAGTTTCCAGGGAAGAGGAGGAAAGTCTCGAAGGAAGGGAAGAAACTAGGAAGAGGGGTGAGATTGGGTGAGATCACTGCTAGGTGAAATCTTAATAGGTAAAGAGGTCAAGGAGTTCTCAGTTTTCATTGCAATGATTAATGGGTGACAGTGAGTTGCGGAGGTGTGGAAGGCGGCGGCCAGTGGCGCTAACAATTCTCTAAGAAAAAGTGTTTTTTTTCATGACAATAGGAAAGGAATCAGGAATTTATTATTTTCAAGTTTTATTCTACGGAAACTTTCTTCCTCGTTCATGTATGATAATATATATTTAATTCTAGTGTCAAAAATTATAGTCCTTAGAGAATCTTCTCTCTTCATGAATTATGTTATGTTATTTCCTTATAGGAATCATAACCTTAAAACTTTTTATTTGGTGACTCGTTATGTGTTATGCTAAAATTCATCACATTCTCCCAACTGAAAAGAATAATAATACTGCACGAGAAAATTAATTAACACACATACATACACACAATAAAAAAAAAAAATATTCTCAACACTCACCCACACATTTCTCAATCACAAACAAACACTCACAAAAAAACTCCCATTCTGGCATTGTGTAGATAATACCCTTCATCTCATCCCTTTTGGCTCCTCGTATTGTGAGCATGGGTATCCTCCACACGCCCTTCATCCTCTACCACCATAAAACTCCGCCGAACAGTGTCAGGAGAAGCAAATGTTTCTCAGAGGGTCAAGTTGCCAAGAGGGGGACGGACGGCCTGCGACCCAGCGAGAAATTTATGGCAGAACTATCGCACTTGCTAATGCCAATTGTGAATCTCAACTTTTCTCCGCGTGGATACGGAAGAAAAGCGACACTGGCTCTTACTTTCTACTTTAGGTTATTCAACAGGCTTTTATGTTTTAGATAAGGTAGCTCTTAGTATTTTTATTATATTATTTACTATTATATCAATACAATATAATAAGAGTGCATATATCACTATGTCGTTATTCGGTGCGATTCTTGATAAGAATTTCGCTTACTTAATGGATCTCGAGGAGGGGTAAATATAATGGATTTGGAGGGATAATCAATAGAGTTCGGTTAGGGGTGAGCGGCACATACTGACGGACCGCACTCCCAGCCCGGCGGCGGCGAACCTTCCACGCCATACCGACACTCCCACCTCCACGCTTCCTTCACTCCCCGACGTGGTGCAGGTGAGCCAGTGATAGCAGGAAGCACGAACATTCATTTCTTAATTAAAAAACGTAATCGGCATAGCGAGATCATGTCTGTGTGAATGGCAATACAAGAAAAGAGCACGTTTCCTTCCTCCGTCGGCGCTTCGGCTGCCGCTCATCGGAGAAGGAAACGATCACATTGTCTTCCTTCCACCTTTCCTGTATCAGCGCCTCCCACTGAGTAGACCTCCGATAAATAATCTTAAGAAGCCGAATTCCACAAGGACGCCCATATATCAGCAAGGAATAAGTAATAATAGCGTGTATTAAGGACGCCGTGGCTGGAGGTGTCGCGGAGCCGGCCGTCCGTCACCGCTAGATAAAGAACCTCCGGACCAATTCGATAATCATCAGTGAGCAATTGATACGAGATGTGTGTTTGTTCGGCCGCGAGGAGCACCACGCCCATAAATTCTTCGGTCGACGGTAACTGCTTGCAATGAAGGGGAGGGAGGGAGGGAAGGAGGGATGGCGACTAGAGAGGGAAGGGTGGAGAGAGGGTAGGTAGTAGGGAGGTAGGCCTGAGCGCTCTGTACTCCATTTATCATCACATTTTTCGTGGCTTGTAATATTTCTCGAAATATCTAAATGTAGTAGTTTTGTGAATGTAGACTCCTGCACGTAGACAGCTGCTTTTTGCTTTTTTTTTTTTTTTTTGGACGAGCCACGTTTATTTGTCTTTTATTTTTTTCTGAAGTGGTGATTAAGGTGACCACTACTGGGGACTCAACCTACACTATAAAAAAGACCATATTTCGTACCCTTCTCTGTGTGTGTAATAAGTCCCAGAGTCTATTATCCATGACATTAAGCACGTTACGGTGGTTACACACACACACACACACACACACACACACACACACACACACACACACACACACACACACACACACACACACAGAAACACACACAAACAAACGAACACGCAGATATTGCAAACTATATACCACCAAACAAAACACACTCACTCACACACACCGACAAACCCATCTATCCATTCACACCCACACACACCCACACCCACACACACACACACACACACACACACACACGTATGACCAAGTAAGTGTATTTAAATAATAATGAGCATTCACAATTATGAAATGTTTATATATGTTTTCTTGCATTCCAGACCAAATACCGAAGAAGGAAGGTAAATGAAAGAGATGGACAGGAGGAGACAGTAGAAAGGCAGACACAAAACAATAGAATACAATGAATGAATGCAGAAACACGTAAAAAAACAAAACAAAAGGAACATAAAAACACAAAACAATGGAAACTAGTGTCATAACAAACTTGACAGATAAGGAATAGGAGAAGGAAAAAACTTAGAGGCAGAGCAGACTGAATAAAACAAAAGACATACATAAATTCAAGGAGAGAGGAAGATAAAAAGGGAAGTAGAGACAAACAAAAAAAATATACATGTGACAGACGGAACTCGAAATCCATATGCACTGTTAAGTAAAAATCACCATAATCATCATCATCACTCGATAAAGTCTTTACTTGATTCTGGCCACCGCTGTCACCATCATCACCATCACCATATGCACGACACCCACTTGACTTTTATTTTGTCATGTTTATGGGTTTCAATCTTTCGAGCGGCAGAGGGTGGCGCAGTGAGTTGTGTCCATGTGGGATTTATGTGGTGGACGCTCGCTGGGACGTTGAGGATCTTGTCTATTATGACCTTCGCGCGCAGTTTTCTCTCGTAATCCTATTCAGGCGCATCTGATCTGATAACCAATGGTGTGGCGAAATGGTGGAATCTGACATATTGACACAGACTGAGGTGGCGGCGTTAAGTATTATTCTCTTGAGATGAATGACAAGGAACACAAGCACAAGTAGTACATTAAAATCATCCGACTTATCAATTTGGTTATATTTATTTTTCTTTCTAGATAGATTTCAAACAAGACAGTATACGTTAAGCGCATTTTGTAGATGTGGATGTATGAAATGCAACAGTAAAATGAGCTGCATATGCTAAAATAATACACACTGCATTTCAACTAACTTATTTTATTTTACTTTGTCATCTGGAGAAATATTTCAGTTATGCCTTAAGGTGCATATCTAGAACCTTTGTTCCTGGAAACCCCTAAAACACTCCGAGGAGGAATAATAAAGAGATCACAAGCAAATGGAAGTGCAAGTGGCAATACTTTGTTCACACTTTGTATCACCATTTGCAAGACAGCTTACCTTCTCAAAACGACTGAAATAGCAATAAAAAGAGGCATTTGAATTTCAAGGAGGTGTCAGAACCTTTGCGGGTATCACGAAACAGTAAAATTAGCTTGAAGTGTGAAGGTCTAAATTTGTGGCAGGTGGCAATCACAGCTCCATCATGGCGGCGCAGATGAAAACCTTTTGCAATAAATAATGTGGGAAGTGAATTTTCTCCCACGTTTTGAGAAGCGAAGGGGAGATTTATATAATATTTTACAGTTAGGAGGGCATTGTGAAACTTTTGTACTAAAGTTGCTTAGTGTGTGTGTGTGTGTGTGTGTGTGTGTGTGTGTGTGTGTGTGTGTGTGTGTGTGTGTGTGTGTGTGTGTGTGTGTGTGTGTGTGTGTGCGCGCGCGCGCCCCATGCCTAGTCTTTATTCTACTCTTCCGCTTCATTGTCAGTCTCGTCCTGTAGAATACATTTTCCCCTTCATCTTTGTCATGATCTATTTTCTGTTCGCCTCTCCCCTGTCTCTCCCTCACTGCAACGGAGGCAAACACGAGAGAGCAAACAGAGGGAAGAATGTGTTAATTGTTCCCTCCATACCATAGGAGAGAAGAGGAGGGACATAATGAAGGGCATTGAAAAAAGAGAGATGAATTAAGAAAACAAGTATAAAACGAGCGAAAAATACAAATATTATATAAGAGGAAATTGACTGACGTTCAAAAATTAAGCTACAATAGAGAAAAACATATAATAAAATGAATAAATAAAGATAAGATCAAACACAAATGAAATAAAAGTAAAGGAGCCCGTAGCACAAGAAATGTGTATAAGAAAAATATGGAAATACATAAAAAATGAAGTAAAGGAAAACAATGACAATATCGAAATTATGAAAATAAAGACATACGATGGTATGAAATTAAGGAAACATGTACGTTGTTATGAGTCAAAAGCGGAAATACAGTATATATATATATATATATATATATATATATATATATATATATATATATATATATATATATATATATATATATATATATATATATATATATATATATATATATATATATATATATATATATACGAATTAGAGAGGTTAGTAATAGTAATTTGAATCATAAAGATGAAAAAAAAGTGCTTGAAATTACACTTGCTTATCTCTTTTTTTATTCTCAGCATATTTGCGTTACTGTTCAGAAGTGATGCTCATAACGAATATTAAATAAGCTTTAATGAGCTGACGATATCACCGTTTAAGCTGGATAATAATCAATTGCAGGCATTCCAAAACAGTTACTTGCTCTAACGAGACAAAACTTTTAAGACGAGAAACATTTTCGATAAACTCAGGTCAGACGTTGTTTTCCGTGTCCTGAAAAAAAAAAAAAAAATAGACAACTGAAGTTTAAGAAAAGTTTTCCCACACCAGAAAAAAAAAGTCTTGACAAATATTGCTATTCACTGAATTAAAGTTTGATTTCTCAATGGAAGCCACTGAATAGAATCTAAAACTTCTAAATATCAATAGATAAATTATATACGGAGTGTCATTCGGGCCCTGACTGATTTAGACTTATCAAGAGAGAGAGAGAGAGAGAGAGAGAGAGAGAGAGAGAGAGAGAGAGAGAGAGAGAGAGAGAGAGAGAGAGAGAGAGAGAGAGAGAGAGAGAGAGAGAGAGAGAGAGAACAAACTATCAGCACTGTCTTCTCTAATTATGGCGTCGTTCCTTTTGCCTTAGGCTCTGTTCCCTCTTGCAGCTGGCGTTGGCCACAGAGCATCGACAAAAGAAAAGAAAGAAAAAATGTTGAATACTCAGGAAAACTTGAGTAAAAATCTGCTAAGAACTAGAGCTTTGAGACAATACAATGGTACATAGAGTTATAAAGATTGATAAAGTAGGTTTGAATTTTAAAATTCAGTAAAATTAATATAAAATAATATAACTATTTTCACCTACACCCCCACACCCGACCCTCAAACCCACACCTACACTCACAGACGCACACACACACACACACACACACACACACACACACACACACACACACACACACACACACACAGCCCGCGTTTATATATATCCAAAAAAATAAGTTAAGATATTTTTTTCTTCAAGATATTTTCCTTCATATATACAATACTCTCTCTCTCTCTCTCTCTCTCTCTCTCTCTCTCTCTCTCTCTCTCTCTCTCTCTCTCTCTCTCTCTCTCTCTCTCTCTCTCTCTCTCTCTCTCTCTCTCTCTCTCTCTCTCTCTCCAAAAGATATCGACGTAAATTCCTCAAACATCAACATACAACTCATTTACACGTCTCCTATGTGCCACTGGGTCGGTATCGCCGCCGCCGCCATGCTGTGCCAGATCTCATCTAGAGGGTCGCGGCGCCAATGCGTTGTGTTGCCATGCCTTTTTATTACAAAAAAATAAAAATGACAAAAAAAAAACGAATAAAGAAAATATTTGATGCTTATCTGAAGGTTTCAATGAAATCCTTGACCGACACATATAAAGAAAATAAATAAATAAAAACGGAAAAGTGCACACAGTCGTCTGGAACACACCGGAGAAGTGTACGGGTGGCGATGTGGTTTTATCGAATGTACTGAAATTGCGTGCATTGTGTGAACGCGCACTGTGATGGCGGCGGCGGCAAGCACCCACATGTGGTTGGGATTAGTTCCCCATCAATTCACACACGAGCCATATGATTAATGCTCTCTGGTTAGAATGCGCGGGAAGCCTCTTTCAAGTCTACTCGTTTATTTCCATCTGTGAATCAATAACAAATAATTAAGGACGAAATCTCCCTTCCCGTGGCCCCGAGAGTCCCCACTTATGGAGGGGCACAACGCCCATCAAATATTGTCAAAGGAGAAAGCGAGTGCTAGAGGATGTGGTATGGGCCGTCGCGAACAAAGGGTTATTAGCAAAAAGTCAGACTAAGATAAAACAAAAGGACATGTAAGTTTTCCATCGACCTGGATAATCAAAATTTTCATCGTATTGTTTATCAAGCTGTGAACGACCGTCAGCGGTAGTAAAGATGTCAGGCTGGTCAAGGCCAGAGGCAGATGAGGGTGGCAGCTGGCAGACAGGATCTGAATAATATCAATTGGTCGGCGGTCACATACATATTCACGCTTATGTACAACTCGAAGTGTGCTCATCGGTAAAAACACGTGTAGCTACACACCTGCATAATCATCATATCAGGTAATAACAATTATGAGTGATAATCAGATTTCTCTTTATTATCTGATTGCCGACGTTAATTACTGAACAGATACCACTTAACGCGTAAAACGGAAATACAATAACGAGGAGATAAGATCTGAGTGTGTGTGTGTGTGTGTGTGTGTGTGTGTGTGTGTGTGTGTGTGTGTGTGTGTGTGTGTGTGTGTGTGTGTGTGTGTGTGTGTGTGTGTGAGTGTGTGTGTTGGGGGGGGTCATTCATACACATAATATCAAAAACGCTGTGAATCGAGTATAAAACTTTATTTTTCGTGATTTTACTCTTTAATATACATTACTATTTTCAATGGCAATACTAAAATCACGAAGTATATAACGCAATACGTACAATCGGTACTGTAATAAATATTGAATAAAAAAAGGCTTCATGTAGCAGCCAAGGTAACATTCACACTGAATAAATGTAAATAAGAAAGGACACTAAGAGAGTCTTAATCAGTATTCTGCCAAACTACGTTAGATGTGGAGATGCAGATACACACACACACACACACACACACACACACACACACACACACACACACACACACACACACACACACACACCTCAGTTTCATGCTAGATTACAAGAATTAAATTATGAAATTACTTCTCGAACTTCTCCAAACCTACTTATTATTTCAACAACACAATATTCATATCAAAACTTGGGAAACGGATTGCAGGTGAACTCCTTGATTCATCATTCCAATACATGAAGCCGTACATTATCATTCCCTCTTTATCAATAAACTTCCTTGCAATTTGTTGTAACGAAAGGAAAGCCAAAGTAGGAAAAGTTAGTCCTTATTATCTTCCAGCATGGATGTAACATTTTGACAATAGAATTTCACATTTATTGTTTTTTTTTTTTAGACGATTCCAGTAGAATAGAATAAAGTGAAGGAAAAAGAATATATGGATGAAAAGAAAGAGAATGAGAAGGAAGATTAGATACAATATGAAGGGAAGAAAGATGTTGAAGGAAGATAAAAGAAGTAAGAAAGAGAACTACGACTAAAGGAGAAGAGGGAGAGGAGAGGAGGACGTAAGGATAGTCACCACTGCATGTACCTTATTTGTACCTCATTGAGATTCACCGAAACACATGAGCCAAACAGGAGATTTACGACCAGGTACCATAAACACATTATCACCAGCCCGCCAAGGGTCCACATTCCCCTCCCACCGTCTCTCACTCTCTCCTTCTCTCCCTCGGTCTGTCTGTCTATCCGTCTCTCTCTCTCTCTCTCTCTCTCTCTCTCTCTCTCTCAAATTTGTACCTGATTTGTACCTGCTGTTTTTTCTCCTCATAAAAATCCACACAAGTACACATAAAATCACGCCTAAACTTGAAGCAACTGCATAGAAACCTCTTGCCTGTCACTCAACAACAGCACACACACACACACACACACACACACACACACACACGAGGTACCTTCAAGGATAGAGGAGGAGGAAGAGGAGGAGGAGGAGGAGGAGGAGGAGGAGGAGGAGGAGGAGGAGGAGGAGGAGGAGGAGGAGGAGGAGAGGCAAGGAAACAGGGACCAGCTAGTAACAGCAGCGTACTCTACCAGCCACCCGCGCGTTATCTTAGCTAATGATTGTTGGGGGCCATAAATCCGGGCATTACTGTGATGCGCCTCTATTGTTTGTCCCAGCACCTATACGGCCCTCTTGCCTAGGGGAGCACAGCCTATACAGGGTGTATGCATGTGTGTTTGTCTGTCCATGTGTTTGTTTATATGGCCCGTCTCTCTCTCTCTCTCTCTCTCTCTCTCTCTCTCTCTCTCTCTCTCTCTCTCTCTCTCTCTCTCTCCATGGGTTCCGTCGAGCCGCGTTGTGGTGAAGCTCTAGCTGTAAAATGAGACAACATGGGAGTCATCGCTGAGATGCACACTTTTCTTTTTTTTTCTCTTTTTTTTTTTTTTTTTTATCTCGCTACTTTTTGTGATGAGGCGAGGCATGTGCTGACTGGCGCTGAGTTGCCTCAGGGACACCACGGGCACCTGGCGCGGCTGTAGTGGCCTTGACAACAAAATGCAGTGTTTCTCAATCACAGATCAGTGGTTGCTATATACTTCCAACACGGAGGTGTTTTGTATGTTAGCGTGCGTTGGTAGGGATGATGCCGGTGGTGATCTGATGCCGTGCGTTTCACTTTGTTTTTATGATAATAATAATGATAATGATAATGTTAATGGTAAGCAATGTAATATGAAAAATAACAATAATTAATGATACTAACACCAAGAAATAAGCGACTGCAAGTACTATTAATAATAACAGCAACACTAATAATACTGATAGTGATAATACTATTACTACTAGTATTACTACTACTACTACTACTACTACTACTACTACTACTACTACTACTACTACTATAATAATAATAATAATAATAATAATAATAATAATAATAATAATAACAATAATTGTAGTGTTAATCATGATGATGATACTACTACTACTACTACTACTACTACTACTACTAATAATAATAATAATAATAATAATAATAATAATAATAATAATAATAATAATAATAATAATAATAATAATAATAATAATAATAATAATAATAATAATAATAATAATAACAACAACAACAACAACAATAATAATGTTTATATTTATAATAAATACAATAATAATAATAATAATAATAATAATAATAATAATAATAATAATAATAATAATAATAATAATAATAATAATAATAATAATAATAACAATAATAATAATAATAATAATAATAATAATAATAATAATAATAATAATAATAATAATAATAATAATAATAACAAAACATTGAATCAAAAATAAGTATTCTTGTCATGTCGAAGACAACACTTTAAATTTCATAATATTCAATTATTTGAAGTAAATAATCAATATAGTGAAGTTGCTAGACTGAAAGACAGGCGAGTAATTACCAAAAACACATATAACATAGTAGAAAATAAAGCATGAAATAACACACACACACACACAGTCACCTAAGGCAGTCATGAGCGGCCATGTCAGAAGTGAGGAGGAGGAGGAGGAGGAGGAGGATCAAGGTCTCCACAGTCCCATAAGGAGGCGTACCCAGGCCGCGGGGGGTCGTTAATTGCCTAATGGTGTATTTCAGATGAACATAAAAAGCAACGAACGGCAACAAGAAATAGGATCCACAAGCACACGAGGAATTGTTGATGGCTAAATGTCTCCATGAACAACAGAGACCTGCGAAATATATAAATTACAAGACCTGAAAAGAATTAACTAGGTAGTCAGACTTTGGTAATGGCGGCATTTTTTTATTATTGTCTAATCTGATGAACCTTGATGCGAAATACGTGTCTGAAATATTTATGATGAATTAAATGTAGTTCTTTTTTTTATGAGGGTAATTATAGGTAACACATTTTAGCCATAATACAACATTTCATTTCGGGTTTACTGAAGCAGTAAGATAATAAGGAAAAGGAAAACCAACGAAAAATTTGATTTAACAAGGTATGAAATAAAGAAAAAAAATAAGAAATCGAAATAGAGATCGGATCTTCAAATAAAAAAAAAGTAGAGAAAAGATTAAACAAAAGGTTATGAAGAAAAGCAAAATGATGTAAAATTCCTAAAAAGTGTCTTGCTACATGTGAATGGCATATAAGTACACAATGAGCGTTGCCCTTCCGTTCATTTAACACTTATCAACTTGGAATAGGGAAAGTAACTGGTCACACTAGGCCAGGCCAGGCAAGGCTGGCTACGCGCGTCTAGGCCCGGCCGCCTAGAATCATAAAGGGTGTAAGGGAGTGTTGGGTATTTGTCTTTGCCAGATGAGCATCAGTCGCCATCCCTTCCGTGAGAGCTAGGGCGGCGTGGACTCGCTTTTAATAGACTCTCTCTACCTCATTCATGGCCACGTTGTTCCAGGAGCGGCCAAGGCGGATTATGGAAACTGGGAGGTGGGGGAAGCGGGCGGAGGGGAAGGTGTCTGGGTGTGAGTGTACAAATGCGTCTATGCAAATCCAATCCACTAAAATTATTCCATGAAAATTTCGATCAGAATAGCTTATTTTCCCACAATATACATTCCATAACCTATCCAAACTTAACCTAACAGTGCGGGATTAAACACACATAAATTGTATTCCCCTTTTACACATATTTTCCAACCTATTCTAATATAATGTAACCTTATGCTTTTTTTTTCATCATGGGAAAATTAACAATTGAGAAATCAAAAAATCACAAAGGGAAACCTTACCCTTGGCGATTTCATAGCAGCAGTGTGAACAACTAAATGGCCAGCTTGGATATATTCTCGCTTTTATCTTCAATAGAAACATAAAGGCTACCCAAATATATAAAAATTCAGCAGATGTGACACATCGGTCTTTTGTCCACCAAATTAAAAAAAAAAAAAAGCAAAAAAAAAAACGCTTAATAAATAAATACATAAAGAGAAAATATGTTCCAAGTTGAAATCAAACAATTAATCAGTTCATAAAATAAATTTAAGAACTGAATTTGAGATCTGTCAAAATGAACATGCTATCAGGAATGTTAGTGTGTTAATTGAAAAGCAATAATACATGATAGTGCCAAAGCCTCAATCTTCCTAGCAAAATCCGAAGCTTTCTTTCTACAACTGTCAGTATAAATATGCGATGACGAAACACAAAAATAAACTTCATATGAAATCAACACACGATCATTCAACACTACTACCACCTCCACCAATAACAAAAACAACAACACAACCACTGACGTATTCGAAAACCTGACTCACTTCACTGATTTAAAATAATAAAGCGAATTCCAGTGATGATCGTAAACTTTTGGAGTGTATGATAATTAAACATTTTTATGGTTCTTTGGCAGTGGAAAACTAAGTTGTAGACAATTATTGCGAACTCTCTCTCTCTCTCTCTCTCTCTCTCTCTCTCTCTCTCTCTCTCTCTCTCTCTCTCTCTCTCTCTCCTGGCGGGTTGAGCAAGCTTTCTCTAACTGTCTATAGATGACTGTTTGGCTCTCACTTTGTCCCCGTCAGACCCAGAGTCAGACCCCTCCCCTCCCTTCCCCTCCTTGCCTTCACTCCCTGCCTCACCTTCTGCACACACACACACACACACACACACACACACACACACACACACACACACTTCGATAAAACATATTGCAATTGTTTGTTTTTTTTACTTGTGCATGGAAAAAATACATACCAGCTCTATTACAAAGTGCCCAAATACCAACACAGTTTTCCTTGTAACAACTATATTACCATTGTTTCTCTCCTTAAATATACTAAACTTGTGATACAGTTGATGCATTTTTGGATAAAGTCAGTAATGTGCTTAATGTTGAAGGTGGGAAAGGGAGAATGGGTGTTTGTGAGATGATGGGGATAAGGATGAGTGAAGCAAAAGTATAGAGGATAAAGGACACATAGGATAAAGTGGATTTCGATAAGATTCCTGGAGGCTTTGGGCGAGTGCGTGGCGGCTACTGTCACTCCGCGTTGTTAAGTAATTGTCGTGTGATGTCCCGACGGGCAGGTGGCTCCGGTAAATAATATACACACATGCCTTCTTCCTCCTTCTTCTCCTCTCCTTTCTCCTCCTTCTCCTTTTTCTTGTTCTTCTCTTTCTCAAACTCATCCTTCTTGTTCTTTTTTTTTTTTTTCGTTTCCATCATATCACTCTTCGTCTTGCTTATTATTTTTCCCCCTTCTTATCTACACCAATTTCTACTTATGATTTTAGTTTTTTTTTTCTTTTTCTCAGCTTCACTCTCGCTGTCTTTTTTGTATTTTTCAATCGTCGTCTTCTTCATATCATCAGATTATCATCATCTTTTTCATTTGCTGCTTCTCCTGTTTTCCTCCTCCTCCTCCTCCTCCTCCTCCTCCTCCTCCTCCTCCTCCTCCTCCTCCTCCCCTGCTCCTCCTCCAGGTGCTAAAGAAAGTTTATTGTCCGTACTTCCGAGCACGCTCCTTACTCCCTTTGTGGCATAATGACATCCTCAGCTGATTCTCGTAATGGTGCAGCTCGAAGTGAACTGTGTGTGTGATTCACCTCGGTCGTCTGCTGGTCACCAAGCCAGTCTTCCCCATTACGGAGCGAGCTCAGAGCTCATAGACCGATCTTCGGGTAGGACTGAGACCACATAACACACTCCACACCCCGGGGAAGCGAGGCCACAACCCCTCGAGTTACATCCCGTACCTATTTACTGCTAGGTGAACAGGGGCCACACATTAAGAGACTTCTCATCTGCCTCGCTGCTTACCGGGATTCGAACCCGGCCCTCTCGATTGTGAGTCGAGCGTGCTAACCACTACACTACGCTGTGTGTGTGTGTGTGTGTGTGTGTGTGTGTGTGTGTGTGTGTGTGTGTGTGTGTGTCCAGAGTCAGAGGATGGGGTGCAATTCAATATACATCCTTTACAATATGCATATATGCGAGGCGACCTTCGCTTCTCATATCCAGCCGCCCCTGACGCTTGACGCCGCGGTGCTGGGAGGACCACGGACCACCAGCCTGCAGTGGGGAGCCTGCGGTGGGGCGCTTGGAATTTGAGGGAAGGGTCGCTTGAGGGTTGTGAGGGTCTACAAAAATGCTTCTCAAGACCAAAGACGCTCAGTCTCGACTTGTATACATGTTTATAACAGCGTGTACGTTTACAAGATCATGTTTAAGCCTAGATGAAAACTGAATGAGTTTATCGACCTTTACTCTTTTCTTCATTGTGGTAAGACTGAGACAATAAGCTTTTCTTCTTTAAGATGAATGTAGCCGCGGCTAAACTAAAAGTGGGTTTAAATGATGTCTTAATCTACAATGTGAACTGTGTTAGAGAAACAGAAAAGTCCTTAAAAAATATCGTACTTCACGTTGAAACTTAAGTAAAAATAGAATGATCTAGCGAGTGAAGTGAGGTGTGATTGCTTTTACCTGCGGAGCCTCAGGACCCTCACCAGGTGAGCACAAAGCAGAGTCTGTCCCTCCCTGACCTTCACACAAAAGCGGGATGGGAAGCGCTGACTGATAATGGAACTTTCGCCTCTAAAACTCCCTCAGTTTGCAGAAGAGTGACGCCAATTCTTGGAGACGCCGAGGAAAAAAATACATACCTGTGTAGGTTAAGACTAACGAAAAAAAGAAAAAAAGAAACAAAGAAAAAGAACGGGAGGGAGGGTTCCTGTCCCTGTGTTCCTCTTCCTGGCAAGAAAAGTCACGCCTTGGCTCGGTTTATGTAACGTCCATGCTTGTAAGAATGCAAGCGTTATTTTACACTTGTTATGTTTGGCATCTTCTTTTTTTTTTTAAATGTGCTTACACGTTTGTTTGTTTTTTCTTATGTTCGTCTGTTCACTCACTCACTCCTCCCCCCCTCCCCTTCTCTCTCTCTCTCTCTCTCTCTCTCTCTCTCTCTCTCTCTCTCTCTCTCTCTCTCGTCACGGAGGGCTGGCTTCCCAATATCGCCTTGTGGTCTGGTCCGGGTCTCGCTGGGAGGTAATTCGACTTTTGTCTGTCTTGCACGACTCTCGTTCTGCACCACCGATCCCGGCAGACAGGCGGAGTCGGTGGCGGGAGGGGAAATCGGCTGTGATCGAAGCGAAAAGACATTTCCTATTTTGTGCATACCAGACTGAGGAGTTTGAAACACGTTACACAAATATTCAACTCGTTTCCAAAAATATTCATTTTTTGTGTGTTGGAAAGAAATAAGATGATCCCACTATAACAATAATCACAATAAAGTATACACGGTCTATAAGATTTTGACAAAAGCAGATCTAGGAACTTAAGGCCAATAAACTGATTATTTGAGAAGCATTGACATTAATTAGATTACTTATATCACTGGTCTCAAATTCAATCAGTGTAATTCATTCAACACTTCCATTTTTTCCTTCTGCACAAGCCTGCTTCTAAAACTAATAAACGACAAGCAAGATCCCCAACAGTGGTCGAGTTTCAGCAGCTTGCTCCCTGTCTTCCCCTGGGATGCTCGGGGCCGCCCTTCCCCACCCATTATATGCACCACTGGCCCCTGTTCCCTAGTGAGCCCTGAGGTTGCCCCTGAATATTTTTTTCCCCTTTTTCTTCGCTTTCGATTACCAACCGATATTTAAATTGAGTTTCAGGAGACAGGAACCAAAGATAGACAAGGGGAACGTTCCCTCGGTATTTAAATGAAGCAAAAAAAAAAAAAAAAATAAAGGAGAAAAAAGAAAAGAAAAATAATGATTCATTCTATATCATTTTAAGGTAAGGGTTTTCGAAGTGCCACATAATTCACGTTACATCTAATCACGTTAAAATAATTTACATAATGATCACATTCCGCAAATTAGTAAAAAGATACGAAAGAAAGATGAAAAAAAAGCAATAATTCACTTCATATCAAATAGTAAAACAGAATAATAGGTGTTTGCAATGTGTGTCTGAATTTACATTATATACCAGTAAAATAGATTATATGTTCTAATGATCCCGGCTCGCTGAATCGGGCAAAGAAACAGTGGCCTATGTGAAGCAAACCTTTGTGTGATGGAGTCCCCAGGTACAGTACCCCATCACATGTCAGATGGCAGGTGGCTTGGAGTAAGTAAAGCCACCTGTCTCTACCTGTCACATAAATTAACAAGTGGTTCTCTTTTTCATGTGAGACTAGTGCACGAGCAAAGGTATGACATGGGAGGCTTGCGCTGCGTGAAATACTGCCACCAAGAGATGAAGACAAGATAAGAAATGATGTCTGTAGACCCAAAAATTAGACACCAACCCAAGGGAGCAAATAAGAAGTAGTATCGTCTATAAAACACGTTGCAATGAACAATAGTGGCATGATACTTAGATATCATTGTATTAAGTTCAGATAGTGCGAGTATGAAATATGATTCACAATCTTGAGTGTGACTGTTCCTTAAGTGCGCACTGATATACACGTGTGTGTGTGTGTGTGTGTGTGTGTGTGTGTGTGTGTGTGTGTGTGTGTGTGTGTGTGTGTGTGTGTGTGTGTGTGTGTGTGTGTGTGTGTGTGTGTGTGTGTGTGTGTGTGTGTGTGTGTGTGTGTGTGTGTGTGTGTGTGTGTGTGTGTGTGTGTGTGTGTGTGTGTGTGTGTGTGTGTGTACGAGCACGAGGGCAAGGGCAGATGGAAGGGGGCTAGCGAGGGTACGATGAGCTGAGGGTAAGGGGCAAGGGGTGGCGGCTGTGTGGGTTGGCTACTGTCCAGGTGTGGCTGCGAGTTGTCTCTCGTCGGCAGGGGACTGTACGGGCCTATAGGCTTGCCCTCTCCTCGACTTTATTTAGGCTCCTGCTGAGTTGGTGAAGGCGGCCTCACACCAAGGAGGCGAGGAGAGATAGAGACTATGAGGAGGAATCCGTGAGACTAACACGTAGCCACGTTCCTTGAAGATTCATTCATTGTCTTCCCTGAAATTAAGAACTGATCTATTTACAAGCAAAATATTCACGAGACTGGGCTTATGCGGACACATGTTCGTGATTGTTCATACGATGAAACACGTAAAATAACAAACGGGCAGCTTGGGCATGTAGGGTCGATCCCAACAGATACACAAGGGAAGGTAAGCGGGCGAGTGACCAATCAGCGGGGCGTATGTCACGAGAGTTGGGCTCTGATTGGCCAATGGGGTCCCACCTACCAGGGGTATCCACGGGCCCCGACAACACAATAATAACCCAGCGGGCAACGCCTCCATTTGCATAGTTTCCGTAGCGGCAAGACATGAGGGGGAAAGGGAGGGCAAGGCAGACGGAGACAGCGCATAGTGGACAGCGCAGAGCAGAATAGAGCTTTAGCAAAACTTGAAACAAATCTTAATTAATTTCCAAAGCGTAAGACGTAGAAATATTTTATGTAAAGCAAGACATGTGATATTTCTAGACAAATCCAAATATCCTGAACCTTATTTTGCTCCTCTTATGTGGTCACATGAACATATGAAATTAGCATATAAATTTTGGTACCCTGAATCAGATTTATCAACAATTTCTAGTAACAAAATAGTTTGATCATTTGAATCGTCGTCCATTAAAACACTGGTTCATTCACATACACGCCGCTATGTAAGAAGTATCAGCCTCGTTTCCATAGTGAGAAACAAGAACAACAACAACAAAAATGCTCTCCTTTATGCATGAGTGTGGACCAGACAGAAGCCTGGGAGAGGTGGAAGTGAGGGAGAGGGAGAAGTAGAGGGTAAGGAGAGAAAGAATTAGGAGCTGCGAGAATACAGAGTAGGCGAGAGAGTAGGGGTACTGGGGAGTACTAGGGAGATACTCAGGGAAGGGTGTATCACAATCTTCTCAGCATCATTAAAACATCATCGAGCCCACGCTAATTAGATAGTTTGTTTTATCGTGCACTCTGATAACAAGGTGGTGGGTGCGGAGGTTTGTTGGTACAGGAGTGGGTGGCTGGCGGCCCGCGGTACGGAGAGAGCTTCTAGCCTCCCTCCCACCCGTCCTCCCTCGTCTCTCACTACCCTGCCGCACACCAGCCGCCCTCCCTTCCTCCTTCCCTCCTTCCTTCTCCCTCCTCTTTGCCCCACTACACACCAGTCATTCCTCCCTCCATCTTTCTCTCACTCTCCCCTTCTCCTTTCATTCCTTTCTCTTATGGACTTCTTTCTATCACTTTCTCGTCAATTTCCCGCCACACACACACACACACACATTCAGAATCTCCTCTTCTTCATCCCTCTGTATCATGACCACTCACCACCCCTTTCACCTCCTCAAATTACTGCACCTCTATCACCACATACAAAGGCGCACACACATAAAAGCAGGCAGGCACTCACGTACGCAAACATAAGCACACACACACACACACACACACACACACACACACACACCATGCTGTCTTGATTCTTTGACGCCTAAAACTCGGTTATCTATACAATGGAATGCAAATAAATAACAATAAAATAAATGTAAAGGAAGGACACAATTCGAGAGTCTTGCAGTTTCTATTACCTCATCCAGCAGAGGAAAAAGAGTGAGAAATATATTCTCTTTGATGAACAAGGACAAAATGAGACATTAGAATCTTCATAGAGAGTGTGTTATATTTATTCATCCGTACATTACCATAAATAAAGAGACCGTAAATGTAGATATAATTGATAAAAAAGATCATAGAAACATCTCCGCATCCTGACCGCCGGAATTACTGTCACCGTGATAAAATGCAAAAACTTAGCATTAACTCATAAGAGGACAAATACAAGCAAGATGGTGCTCCTCCGCAACTAACCTTTGGATAGACCTGCCGACCTTCAGACGCCTGCAGCCGGTGGCGGGCCCATGACGGGGTCAAAATCCTACGACTTGTTTTACTTTCAGTATCTCCGGCAGTTAATGGCCTCTGGCACTGCCTACAATGGCCTGGTATTGAGAGAGGGATGGGAGGGTTACGGCAGGACTTTTACTCTTGTAGGGTGTTGTAAGCCTACCTTGACCCAAACCCGCCCACGCTCACCAGTTCAATACTAAACACCGACTCACCTACATCTTGACTTGTTTAGTCACCCACACACACGTGTCATCTGTGTCTTCACACTCACTGGCATCCATACCATTGCCACCTTTGCCTTCATTACTATCAGGCCGATTCCACACACCCTCATTCCTGCTGCTGCACATACCTGACCAAATTTATGCATTCAAACATTTATTTATTTACTTATTTTTATTTACTTATTTATCTATTTTTTTTTTTTTTTTTTTGTTCAATCTCGTTTAACCAGCTACGTTTGTCTGTCGCCATCCTGACCGGCTGCCCTCTGTGTCTACCAACATTTACAATGACAACCAAAATCACAATCCCCATATATATATATATATATATATATATATATATATATATATATATATATATATATATATATATATATATATATATATATATATATATATATGTAAATATATATCATAAAACAAAAACAAAACAAAAATAATGGTACCTTATTTCTTTCTTCTACCGATCTAATTTTTTTTTTTTTTTAGGAAATTTCTTCGTATGTCCAGCTCATTATTTTTTTTTTTTTCACATTCTTCTTACATGCTGATTTAATTCGATGTGATAAGAATGTATATTTCCGAAAAAGACATATTTTCTAATTTGTCTTTTTATCCACAATTGACTTATCACTTTTAACACAATTATCGCATATTGTCTTGCATTTATCACATGTAGCCGCAGTATAAACCACGTGTAGACCACAAGGAATCTGCTATTAGCTCCTCATATAGATTCAATGGACTTCATTAATCAGTTCATTAATTATAGGAAAAAGATCGTTTCGTTTGAACTTACATCTTTTTACAAACTTTAATGATCATAACATTTGCAAGATAAGTTTCCTGTGGATCCTGAAAAAAAAAATGTTACCGGAAAACAAAAAGGAAGTATATCAACAATACACTAAGTATCACATCTAGAAATACAATTGTTAACACCAGAGGCTGTTCAAGATCTCGTTCCTCAAGTGTTAAGCCACGTGGAAATTTATCAGTATAACAAATGCAACACTGGCCTCATCGGAATGGATTTGCAGACAGTCTGCAGCACCGAATACGTAATGATAATAATAAGCACCTCCAACTCCTCCTCCACTGATAACAGAAGCATTCATACCCTCAAGCTCCAGTCAGGAAGAGCTCACCAGTGAAAAAGATAAATACCATCACTTTTTTTTTTAAGAGGATGACGTGAACCAAAGCTAAACCCAGAACTGATAGCCTTCATATTTCTTTCGCTATCGGCACTTCTATCTTGTAAAGTGAGATGGTTAGCACTTCCAAATCCTCTCTCCCTTGAATAGCAGAGGCCGACATACAGATGAGGCAGCCGGTTACAGATAACCAGACAAATACTCGTACCACGCCGGTCTGGGAGTGACGGTGTCTTGGTCGACCACACTCCAAAAGTCATTCATACTAACTGGGAAACATTTTGTAATATACACACCACATTTATTAAAGCAGCTATGTAGGTCAAAACTTAATTAAACTGTCCTTAATTAATTTGTTTTACTAGGTGGCATAGCATTATCAATATCTTCTTTTAAAAGCTGGTGTAATCCTAATTATTAAAATTCAAAGATAAGCCAGGAAGAAAGCATAGTATACCTGTTATTTTTTTTATGTAAGAGGGGAAGGGGGAAAGCTGGCCAAGAGCAACGTAAAACGAAAAAAAATAAAGTTCCACAAAGCTGCCAGTCCCCCTGCAGATCTGAGAGAGTTAACCAAAAAAAAAGGTGGGGGGATAAATTGTCCTATTACTTTATTCATTTTCCCTCCTTTCTTTCACTTGTCTTCCCTCCCCCGGTACTGCTTCCTCACCAGTAAAACTAACCAACCGACAAAAGAAAGGAATACAAGAAGCCAGAGCGAGTCAATAGTGGAGAGGCTGTGGTGGTCGTGTCTGGGGGCCGCCGTGAACCCGTCTCATCCCGGGAGTAATATTTTTAATGCTTCCTCAGTCGATCTGGTGTCAGGCCTACCGCTCTCAGGTGGTTCTCTTCCCTATCCTGAACTTTAAGGTATTTTTCCTCCAACATTAGTACTCATGAAAATATAAAATCTTATCAAACCGATTATATTAAAAAACTCAAAATAAATAATGATGATTTGTATGTAGTTTTTACAAGTGTTTAATCTGCGAAATTAAATGTCATGTATAAAAATGTAAATAAAATGAAAGCAAATTATAAGAAGAGAAGATCAATCAGTAACACCAAATTTCAGAACTGGGATAAAGAACTTCAAAGACCAATTTAATTTTTGTTTTCATTATCGATTAAAATTGTTTCTTGAGGTGCTCCCTTCCTTACCTGCTGCCAGTGGATTACCAGCTCTACTAAGGAAGTTAGATTAATGGATGGCTATATTAATGGCCAGCATGATAATGACACTTAATTTCAGGGATAGTGAAGACGGATTAGCCCTTTGTGTTATTGATGGAATATTAAGGGAGGAAAGAAAGGCTGGATTGCGACTCGTGTTGTGTTATACAGAGCAATACTGAGTGGTGTGTAAAGCAACGATGTGGTGCAATGCAAAGTGATACGGTGCGGCATCATGTGGTGTGGCGTGGTGTGGTGTGGTTCGGCCATGATATGGAAGTGGGTTAGCGAGCAGACTGTGATACGAGATGGGTGGGAGGGTGCGGAAGTGTGCAATGCTTTGGGAGTGGAGTGTTAAGTGGCCCTGAATATATGCTGAGGGGAAGGGACGGAGGTTAGAGAGGCAAGGGAGGAGGGACAGCATGATGGCAGCACGCTGAAAGTTGTGTGTGGTCTGCTGCTGGGCCTCCTAAGTGGTGGTGCTAATGGTGATGATGAAAGCAGTCTGGCATTGGAGGCGTGAAAGTCGACATGGGTTCTGACTAATACTGACTTATAAATCCACGTCTCTAATTTCGGATTGAGCCATCTATCCCATCATCAATTAACCTTGAACAACCGCTACCTTGTCCACTATATAAATAAATAGCCCTGGTTTATTTACAGGTGTTGGTTGTGGATGAGGAGTTCGTGAAATGTGGAAAGGGAGGTAAATGAGTAAGAAGGGAAGAGGGAAGAAACGAAAAAGGGAGAGAATGTAGAAGAGAAGGCGAGGTAAGAGGAAACTCGCAAGCCCAGAAGCAAAAGATTAATCAAGGGAGGATAGAATATGAGCCAAGAAAAACATCATCTAAAGTACGATGTCCATAATACCACAGTCGCCCCTTCAGGAGGCCGCAAACGCTATCGCTATCACCATCACCACCGCCACCACCACCACCACCACCATCACCACAAACACTATCGCCTCCACCATCACCACCAGAAGGAACACTGCCACACCACTAAGACAAACAACAACACTAATACCACAACAAACAACACCAACACGATGACCATTACCACTACCAACACCACTATCACTGCCACAAACATGGATAACATCACTATCATGGCTACGTACTGCTTCTATTCTCAACACTATTATCACCAACATAGTCTTTGAATACTGACAACACAAATTTCATCACCACCTACGCTATCACCATCAAAGCCACAACACCGCCACTACACCATCACCTCATCACCATAAGCACCTACTCACCTCACCACCAAGACCCACTACCACCGCAACGACTAAACCACCAAGAAGTGTCACAACCAAGGAAACTACACCACCCTTGCCACAAACACCACAGTGACCACCCTCTTCACCACTACCACCACCACCACCGCCACATTATCATCCGCACATTCTTTATGTCTTAGCCATTTCCGTCACCACAACCACAACTATCGCCATTACTATTCACCTACGCTGCGGAAACTAGTCTTTTTTTATACAGAAGGTTAAATAAACAAGACTGCACAGACACACACACACAAAAAAAGACCCAATCCACCAAAGATTTTCCTCGTTTCTTTCTACAAAATTTCATCAAATCAACAACGATGTCAAATTTCCAATAGTATTACGTCACATGCCATTTCATTTCGCTCACAAAAATTCTTCTACCACAACAACCATTATTAAAAGAGGATGAAAATGGTGGTGGTACTGGTGGCGGAGACGAGGCGGCGGCGGCGGTGGTGGAGTTGGTCCTGTTGGGGTACAGAGTGACTCCCCCATCAGTCGCCGTCGCCGAGGAGGGTGTCGGAGGGTCTGGCCGACAGGGAAACAGTTTTAGCTTCCCTCTTTGATGCTCAACGTATTTCAGGAGCGCCAGCCAGACCTTCGCCTCGCCTCGCCTTAGCCATGCAGCCAAGAAACAGTGAGGAGGTCATGAGTAACTGAGACTTTCATTTGGAGTTAGTTTTTACTAAACATTACATGAATGCTCTCTCTCTCTCTCTCTCTCTCTCTCTCTCTCTCTCTCTCTCTCTCTCTCTCTCTCTCTCTCTCTCATTTTCTCACCTGGGATCGAAACTGTAATATGAAACGATGCACCGAGCGACGCGTTTCGAGTTAGGAGTCAAAAGGTCATTGCAACGATCTATAACCTTCAACCGCAGCGGAGTCAGGGCATTTCCTCGCCAGGTGACGCAACGGATGGTAGTGGTCCTCTCTTCCTCCTCCTCCTCCTCCCCTTGACCTCGTATGCTAAATGTCGGCCTACAAATGAACCTGCTAAGAATTCCCATACAAGAGGTTACTATGGACAGCCTCAATTCAATGCCACCTCACAGTTATACAGGTGGTCTCCCCTTTCCCTCACTAAGACTCAATCCTTAACTTGAATTACAACTTAAATTAAACTCTGATCCTTCTAATTATTTACCTTTACACGCCCTAACCTTCCCCTCCCACACCTTCCCTTAAGTCAAACACTCCTCCTCGTCGTGTCCATTTGGTTTCCATTCGGCGTATTTTCGCTTCGTTTTTCTCTCGCCCTTCGCTAAAAAGGTTGGAAGTCGGCGAGCGGCTTTAAAGACGGCCAGAGGAGTGTTTTGTTTTGATTCTACGTTGTGTGAGGCGCGGAGAGAGGCTGCTGGCGGGGATTAATGTCTCGGCACCTTTTTTTCTCCACCTCATACTAAGAACAGACACCTATTTATACGCTGGGCACTCGCAACCACGCATAAAACACACACACACACACACACACACACACACACACACACACACACACACACACACAGATTTGCTAGATAAATAAGCACGTACACACATACATTATTTACGTATTCTAAACAGCTCCTAAACAAGCTAGATAAGGAAAATGGTTCTTTAATTACTCGCCACAATCCCTGTGAGCCGACGCTGGGGAAGGATCTCTGCCCAACCATTACAAACACTTACGTCCTCCGCTATTTTTTCCCTCTCTCTCTCTCTCTCTCTCTCTCTCTCTCTCTCTCTCTCTCTCTCTCTCTCTCTCATAAAAGTTGCAAAAGACGTAGTATATTTGTTTCGTTTTTTGTTTGTTTTCTTTCTTTTGTCTGATTGTTTTTGTTTTTTTATTGTCGTGTTTTTTGTTGTTGTTTGTGTTCTGGTGTTGTTGTTTTTTGTGTTGTAACATTCATCATGTGACTCATTTCCCAAGTATATTATCTTTTACCACAAATTGGACTGTTACGTGTTATTTACATATATTTTTGGAACCTCGTTTTCTAGCCAAATATACGAAAAATAGTATATTTTGTCCCACCATCGACAATACAGTGCTGTAACTCACTCATTACCTTCACTTCACATTCCCTTTCATCACTCATTCCTTCACTTCTATAATCATTGCTTCTTTCTCTCCTTCCTTACTCATTCTTTTACTTCTTCTTTCCCTTACTAACTCATTTTTTCACTTATATAACATTTGTCTCTCTCTCCCTTTTCTCACTCATTTTTTTTTATTTCTATTGTTTCCTTCTCCTTATCTTTCCTCACTCATTCCTTCACTTCTTCCGCTTCCTTACTCATTCTTTCACATCTATAACCTTTACCTCTCCTTCCCCACCTCTCTGGTCGTAACCCCGCTACCTCTACTGCCAGTGTCTCCCTCCTCGCCTTCACCGCCGCGCCTCCCCGACAAGAGCCCAACTTCCTCGCGTGAATGAGATTGGGTCGCCTGACACGCACCCTCCACAGCCACCCTTAGGAGACTCCCCCCCTGGCCCCCTGTGCTGCCCCTCACCTGTCCCTTCCCTACCCTTCCCACCCCCCCCCCATCACTCAGATACACACCCTTAAACCTCCCTCAATAACACATGTGCCTTTTCTCCCCTTCGCATCCCTTCACTTCCCTTTCCTGCCCTCCTCTCCTGTCTTGCTTCTCTCTTCTTCTCCCCTTCCATTCAATTCCCTTTCTCTGTCTGCTGTACATACGAATCTTTCTTTGTTATATTTCGCCTTCACTTTTCAACGTTTTATTGATTCGTTTAGTGTCCCTTTTGATTCATGTCTTGCCCGTCCAACACTTTCATTGCATTGTCTCTTCTTGGCAATCAAGTTTCAATTTCTCTCAACATTTTCAAACCAAGTAATTTCTTTCTTCTATACACATGATCATATTTCTCTCTCTCTCTCTCTCTCTCTCTCTCTCTCTCTCTCTCTCTCTCTTCCCCTTGCCCTTGGACTCCGGTGCCCCTTCCCAAGACCTCCTCCCTCCTACGTCGCCAGTGCGTGAGTGACGGAAACGCTAGACGGGCCATTCGTATCTGTCCGTCCCCCTCCATGCTCCGACGGGGGTCAACAAGAAAACTGTTTTTGTCCTCGGCTCTTTGTGATCTGGATTTCGTATTTTTTTTCTCTCTCCTCTCCTCTCCTCTCCTCTCCTTTCGTCTCTCTTTCTCTCTCTGTGCGTCTGCTTCTCCTTCTCTTCTCCGTTTTGTCTTCATTTCCAATCGTATCGTTGTGTGTGTGTGTGTGTGTGTGTGTGTGTGTGTGTGTGTGTGTGTGTGTGTGTGTGTGTGTGTGTGTGTGTGTGTGTGTGTGTGTGTGTGTTGATTTTAGTTTGTGAGGCGTAGGATGGGATAGACATTGCCCGTGTGTGTGTGTGTGTGTGTGTGTGTGTGTGTGTGTGTGTGTGTGTGTGTGTGTGTGTGTGTGTGTGTGTGTGTGTGTGTGTGTGTGCGCGCGCGCGCGTGTGTGCGTGTGAAGGAAGAAGGGAAGGAAGGAAGACAGGCAGTGAGAGAGGGAAAGAGAAAGGAAGGGAGGCAGGGAAGGACGGGAAGGAGGGAAGAAAGAGTGGGAGTGAGAGAGATGGGCGGGAGGGAGAGAGGGAGGGAGGGAAGAGAGGGAGAGAAGGTAAGAACTGATGGTAAGAGAAGAGAATGATAAAACGAAGAAGGAAAAAAAAGTGAAGAGGGGAAAAATGTCAGGAATGAATGGGGAAAGAGAAAGAGAAAGAAAAGTGAATTAGGGACGTGAGGAATCGAGTAAAAACTCTATAGAAAAACTTCAAAATAAAAAAAAGATATTAAAAAAGAGATAGGAATAAATAAGATCCAATTTGTAGTGAAGAAAATACTGTATATAAAAAAGCGGAAACTGAATATTATAAAAACAGATATCAATTCATTAGCAAACATGAACAAAAGTGCCACCCATAACAAAACACTATGAAGATTGAAGTACGTATGAAGAGAAGGAGGATGAGAAGAGGAGAATGAATAAGTAGGAAGAGGAGAAGGGAAAATCAAGAAAAAAAGATGAGTAGTGTACGGTGAAAGAGGGTTAGTGTTGCTACAAGGAGAAGCAATATGTGAGGCGAGAGTACGAGGCTGAGAGAACGACAGGGTGAGGCAAGGAGGAGGAAGGGAGCTGGGTTACACGCCCCTTCCGAGACGTAGAGTGGTGATGCTTGGTGTGACGGTGGATAAGGGTTTTTCCTCACACTAAAACCCGTGCGAGTCTCGTGTTCCCTTGCACCACCTGCAGACGCGACAGGCCCTTCGTGGCTGGATTAGGGACGATCGCGGCGTGAAACACTTTTACTTGGCGTCTCATGCATCCAAGACCATTCGCTTCCATTTCATTTTTGCTTGAGTTTTTCCTTCGCTTTTATTTCAGTTTTACTCAGACATATTATAAAAACTGTTTGTTACATTTTTTTTGTGATTTTAATGCAATTCAAGGAAACTTACTTTTTCAACATCAGTCTAGAATCCAGAAGAAAAATACAAGTTAGTTTATACCCCCTTGCAATATTTTCCCTTTAGTTATGAATAGTCCAAGACAAGTTTGATTTTCTCTAATTAAAGTTCCTGCTTCGATATTACACCGCAACGCCACACAGCCACATGAGTTCACGGGGTCAATGTTACTCGAAGAAGAGACCCGAACTTAAAGACAACCACGTGAGAAGCCTTCCGTCGACCACCACACAAGGCCCGAGGGACAAAGACGCGCAGCTTACCGTCTGATTCAATCCGTCTCCCCATTGAGCCGACAAACAATAAGGGAAGGAGGAAAGAATAAAGTAGAGGAGCGTAGCCTGAAAAACCGCGCCAACACTGATGGATTGACTCATTATTTGAGATATCAGCAACAACACACTCCCAGAAAGATCCAACTCCGTCTCGTCCTGAATAGCAAATGCAGAATTTAATTTAGATCTGGCCAAGTGGAAACGCCCTTATCAGGAACACTGTCGATTTTCTCAAAGGCCATTCCTCGACCTCCCTGTTATACGCCGATACTTTTAGCATTATTTATGGGCGGTTGAATGCTATTTTGGTCCGTGTTGTGTGTTAGGGGGTGAGTGAGTTAAAGTGTGAAATGGAAGATGTGTGTGTGTGTGTGTGTGTGTGTGTGTGTGTGTGTGTGTGTGTGTGTGTGTGTGTGTGTGTGTGTGTGTGTGTGTGTGTGTGTGTGTGTGTGTGTGTGTGTGTGTGTGTGTTTCGTTATACGTGTACCGTTAAGTTTATGGCGTGTAACAAGTGTGATTACAATCATTAACTCTTTTCAGATCGTAAGGGAAATCATGAAAACATCGAACAAGGTAGAAATTAAGTTAATCTACACGTATTGTGATGGCCTTTTTTTGTTTTTTTCTTTTGTCTTTGATCATTGATTTCTCTCTCTCTCTCTCTCTCTCTCTCTCTCTCTCTCTCTCTCTCTCTCTCTCTCTCTCTCTCTCTCTCTCTCTCTCTCTCTCGCCTCCTTTTTTTTTTCTTTTTTATTGTCTTGGCAATTTTTTAAGTCTTACTTTTACCGCTCTTAGATTTTCTTCCCTTTAAATTCCTCATTCACTCGAACACTTCCATGATTTTGCCTTGAGATTCCTCTTTTCTATTCCCCTGTTATTCTTCTTCCTTCCCCCTAACCCCCTCCACATCCTCCACCTCCTCTACCTTTCCCCCCCAGCACTCCCTACACCTCCATCCCTCTTCTCCCGGGCCTTCCTGGGGTGAGCTGGACAAGTGTGATCAGCTGACCGCTCATGGGATCAAGCCCCGTCTTCGCTTGGCCCTGACTCTCCTCCGACGCCCGGCTATGATAGATGGAGTCGACCCGCCCTAACACAACTATATCTGGGGGGAGGGACGGACTCGAAGGATTTTTCTAGGAGGTGGCATGAAGGGTAAGAGGGAAGGGGGTGTTTTGAAGAGACAGAGGGAGAGAGCAGGGAGAGGACACGGGTATTCAAGGAGAATGTTGGCCAGAGGGAGGGACAGGAGATGGTAGAGGGGAGAGTGATAGTGGTCAAAAGAGCAAAAAGGCGAAAGAAAAATGGAGAGTAGAGTAGGGTGTAAAAGGATATCAATGCTACATAAGTGAAGTAAATAAAAATATTCGCTTCCTTGATAACTACAGGAAAAATACCATTTAATTATTAAGGTAATGTGGTAATACTTATAAATCTAGGAACGAGGGAAAGAAAAGAGAAATGGAGGAAAGGAGAGAGAATGCAGGGTAAGAAGGGAGAGAGAGGGAGGAAAAGGAGGTAGTTTTTGCGCGATAACTAAGAGCTATGGATATGAACAGATAAGTTGGGGACATTAGTAAGAGACTTCATGATAACTAACTGTAAACATGCAGTGATTTGGAGTTCACAGCTTACATAAGTATAACTCGAGATTAGTGGTAAAAAAGTTTAATCAAATATCGTTCGGAGTGAACACGCACGGCCAATGGAGTTGAATATATATATATATATATATATATATATATATATATATATATATATATATATATATATATATATATATATATATATATATATATATATATATATATATATATATATATAAAGAACAGAGGTAGTCAAAAATCTGCCACGTGCATCCTAAAGAAATAAACCCAGAAGAATGACAATTTATATACTTTGTCTTTTGTATCGCGTTATTAGGGAAAAAATATTAAATACACAACGAAACACTGAATTATCTTTTAAGTTGACAATTATTCGTCAAAACAGGTTGCAGTGCAGCTTTGGCTAATAATTATGTTGTTGCAAATAAATTTTGATATCAATACAGTAAAGCTAAATCTTCAATCAGCAAATGCAATATTAATTGATTTTAGAAGCACCAATAAACATACATATATATTAAAGCAAGGAATCAGCTAAAGAACTCAACTCTTAGGATACATACTTCAATCTTATCATTAAGAACACTTAACGAAGACATAAAAAAGAGAGAATGCTGAACGGGAATGCATCGAACAAAACACGGGCGGGGAGAGCCAAGCAGGGGCTGACTGGCGGCCGCGCGGGGCTGGCTGGCGAGGGTCGTTTATAAGAGCGGTATTTAGTGGTTCGTCGGCGTCGTCACCCGCGCGATATTAATGGTCCTTCACCAGCCCGTCACCGACATGATGAATGATGGCTTCACCCGACGTTATCGTAATGAAATAAAGATGTCCAATCATAAGATGCCAGAGCCCTCGGAGGCGGAGTCGAGGGCTGGGGACGACGGGCAGCGGAGTCGTTCTTGTGACGCCATGGATGGAGACAGAGTGACGAGGGAGGGAGAGAGAAAGGGAGCGCGAGGATCACACCACCGCCACTCAGATCATCACCCGGTTAAGGAATGGCTTTCAAGAGGGAAGGGACGGGAGAGTAGGACGATCAGGGAAAACAGCATAGAGGCAGAGAGAGAAATACTTGCCCATACGCAGCTATGAGGAATGAAGGACAAAGAAGAAAGCGAAAAAAAGAAAATGAAGTTGTCCAAATACAACACGCAATTTTGTGTTCGTTGATGGCAAAGAAGGACAGGGAAAATCGATGATTTAAAGAGTAAGTAGGTTACGAAGAAAAGATGAACAAAGTTTTGAGGGACGATCTTCATTGGCAGGAAGGAAGCCAATGAGTAATGTATCAGTGCTAGAAATAATTAGTCAGGCAGCGAGGCTATCACGGCTGCCACCAGTCCTGTCACCGCCTGGAAACAGCCTTTAACAAATTATACACAAAACATGAGAGCGAAAATAAAGAATGAGAAAGGAAAAAATAACGCCTTTGAGAAAAGTGAACAATGAATAAGAGAAATACCGTTAAATGAATGGAAAACGTATATCTAAAAAATGAAATAATAATAAGGACACAAATAAATTGAGTAAGATGCATAAAACAAAAACAATTTCCTTCAAAATGCTGACATAAATGTTATTTTGTAAATAATCGCAGAAAAAATCCAACCCAAAGAGGTAATATTTTCATATAATCATAAATAATTCAGTACAAACTAAACAAGCTCCCTTGAAATGTAAACGGTAATTAAGTGGCCAACATTATGTTCATTCAATGCAAAACACTCACAAACCTCCAATACATTTACATACCTAATATAAATGAATCAGCAGCAGCATATCGGTCAATGGAAGCCAGTTTGACCTTGTTTACTTATTGGTCACAATAAGTAAAGTTGGCCTTCCTTAGCGGCTCCCCTCACCCCTTAATGTGCCGCTGAGCGTTACTTAGTCGGCGGCCGAAATAAATGATTAAGTGACTATCTGCGAGACGGATGAGAGAGTCAATAGAGGCGCCGGGAGGTGCCAGCGCAGATAAATAAGTGATTCGTCTTCATGAATGGGATGTAACGACCAAGGCATTTTTAATCTGTTTGCCGACCAATTAGAGGACTGTCTCTTAACAAACTACAATCAACCCCCACCACCTTCCAATGGTGTATCACTTCCGGAGAGCTGCATGGGGTTGTAGGGGCGGGAGACGAAATGAAAGGGTTGAAGCCACGAAGGATGTAGGCTCAAGGTGTGGAAATGTTTGAGTGACTAAGTGGTGGAGTAAAGAAAGTTGTACACACACACACACACACACACACACACACACACACACACACACACACACACACACACACACACACACACACATACACTGCAGTAAAAGTATCCATTTTGTTTTTGGATGCATGTAACTATAATTTCAGTTGTAGCGTTTCCTCTCTTCCTCCCTTGACAAGTCGCACTGTAAGCTTGTGGTAGCAGCATGAATATTCCCCAAACAGAGGGAGGTGCGGGAGGTATGCAGATGACGAAAAATTGGGATTAGCGTAAGAGTTGGATGAGAATACGTAATGAGATCCACAAGGGTCACAGATGTATGTTAATAAGCCTTATCTCCGTGTAATTTATAATGAAATGGAGACGGCGTTTCAGATACAGTAAAAAAGACCAGCTTAGTGAAGGATGAGAAGGAAATGAAAAAAAGGAAAAAAGAAACGAGGAGAAGCAGGGGAACGATAAGACAACAGAGAGAGAGAGAGAGGAGGAGACGCGCGGCTCACTATAGGGAAGTCTTCATTTCCGTGGCTTAAGAGATTTTGGGAAACGCTTTACCTAGGTTGAATGTAGTGGATGTTAATACCTTTATTTCCCCCTGTCCTTCCCCTCTCCCCTTCCAGGCTCCTAAGTTTTTATTAATAATTCTCAATAAAAACTTCAAAACACAGTGCAATAACCTGTCAATTTAATCATCGTATAACACGTACTACTGTGAAAGAAATAAACTGTAACTATTTCTCAAAACTAAAATGACAGACAAACACCACACTAAAGAGGAAAAAAACAGCAAAAAGGTCTAGTCTACAGAAAATTGGAGCCAATGTATTGTTTCCTCGTATTCCTACAGACCCATAAACAACAACTAAGTACACACGCATCCGTAAATCCTTCCGTGAAAGTCTCCGATTTGAGGCCAAGCACCTCAGGCAAGCACACCAGGGGGACGAAAACACTCCGTTACCTAATGGCGGCGATGTAAAAATTGTAAAATACCAATAGACTCCACTAAAGTCGGTAAATCATGGTTGTAAGGCGCTGAGCGGTTGGGGGGTGGGGTGCTCGCGGCGGGTGGTGTGGTCCATGTGTGGAGGATGGGGGACACAGGTATTGGGGAGGATGAGGGGGTGAGGATTGGTGGAGGAGGCAGGGGGTGGGGGTTGGTAAGTTGTTTCCTGAGGCAGGAGAGACGCGGCCCCTGCACCACAGGCACGAGGAACGCCCGCAAGCACCGCTACACCGCCGCTTCCTCCTCTTCCTCCTCCTTCTCCTCTTCCTCCTCCTCCTCTTCTTCCTCTTTCTCCTCTTAATAACCTCCTTCTTTTTCTACTCCTTATGTGTTTTTTTTTTTGTTTGGTTGTTGTTCTTAATCTAATACTTGTACTTCTCGTCTGCCTGTTATTTTCACTCTTCCTCCACCTATACCTTCTTTAACTTATACCTCCAGTCTGCTTTTACTTCTTACTTCTTCCTCACTTCCTCTCAGTTTCCTGTAGGACTCACGCCGATAATGTTCCCCTCTCATCATATCTCTCCATGACCCAACGCCGCCTTCCATCCGCTCCACGTCCCACCATCACCCAAGGCAAAGATGACCACACACACACACACACACACACACACACACACACACACACACACGAGTCACTATTCTGAGCTGCTTTGAAGAAGTGCGTAAATAATAGCCGAGCAGATGGCGCTGTGGCAAGTTGCAAGTAATAGTTGATGACAGAGTGATTAAGTGCATAAAAAAGGTAAAAATATAGACACTTGCCAAAATACAATGGCTTTATAGCATCTTCGCTTTTGTATTGCCCATTTGTTTTGCTCTTATCTCCAATCACAGCTTAGGTGTGTTCCTCAGTTTTCTCGGCAACGCTATATAAACATAACACTGCTATGACTTTATGGTTACAACTGAACCTCGGTCCAAAATATGTATGCAAAGGGGACGCCGCTTCCTAATAGTAAAGACGCAAAGCGCAGAGGAAGTGGGACGGCGGGAGAGAGTCAAGAGCGAAGCACATCCATCTTTGTCAACATACTCCACCGCGACGCTAAATATCTCTTGCATTCACCGTCCACCACTCCTCTTCTTTCTTACCTCCCTTGTCTCTTACCTGTACTGACACCCTCACCCTCTACCCACCTCATTCCTAAGTCACACCTGTCTCCCTTCTCGGGCTCTCTTCTGCACCTACTCCTCCTTCTTAGGTGATCGACTACAACTAGCCTCTTCACTTCTGTCTCAACTTTTCTTATCCTTCAATCATTCACCCATTTTTCGCTCATATTACTTAGAAACATTTGTGTTTATATCAGGAATCTTTTCACTTTTTATCATCCAATATTTTTTTTACTTACATTTGATAGTTAAAAATATGACCTTTTTTTTTTAACGCCCACTTGTATGGTGTTTTTGTACTTCCTTTGTATTCACTCGTGTTTCCTTATTATCCTTCTTCATAATTTATCTGAAATGCAAATTAATATTACCTTTCCCTTCTCACTTGAATACTCCACATGACGCCTCTCTTCCATGTTTCTAACACACGGATAGTATAATTCATTGAAGCACCATTTAATATATTATACATATATCTACATTAAGACAAGTAAAGATATCAAATAGCCGGCAAGAAAAAAAAAAATAGAGCATTCATTAAGTAGCTTTTTTCCAGAAAGTCAGTGCAAATGTTTCTCATGAAAAGGAGTTGTTGATTGTTACACGTACTGTCACTCAAGCCTCATAACTGACACATAAATCCGCCACTTCTTTCTATTCAGTTCCTGCGTGTCAAATGATATATATATATATATATATATATATATATATATATATATATATATATATATATATATATATATATATATATATATATATATATAATTCTAATAAAGGTATGATTTGCACCGTAGCCACATTGCAGCCTGGGAAATATAGTAAGAAACATCATGTACGAGAAATGCAACAACGTCCTTCCTGATCAGCTGGAAATATTGGAGCCTCACCAAGCAATACGATCACATTTTCTTTTTATTATGCGAATTTCATGAAGCAGCAATAAGAACTCGTGTACACACCACCAAAGACTCCCTTACTCGCTTTGCATATCTGGGTCCACTCACGCATTATGACTCACTCATTTGCATAACGATGCGTGATCCACGTAGCTAATTTTTCTCACGCTGAATAGTTCATAGTATGCAAACCTTGTGTGTGTGTGTGTGTGTGTGTGTGTGTGTGTGTGTGTGTGTGTGTGTGTGTGTGTGTGTGTGTGTGTGTGTGTGTGTGTGTGTGTGTGTGTGTGTGTGTGTGTGTGTGTGTGTGTATGAGGGAATCGTAGGCGTTTTCCTAACGGAGAGCGAGCAGCAGAATTCTACAGTCTAAAACACTTAGTAATGGTGACAAGAACAGCATCGTTGTTAAGATGCCATCGGAGTGACGGGAGTTGTCATGTTTCAATCCACCATAAAATTCTCTGACCACATTATCCGCCAGGAGACATAAAACCATCAACACTTGGTTATGATTCTAACTTCCTGGCGTCACCCTCCGTCAGTCTTACCTCTCTTCAAATCCTTTACTTCCTTCCCTTCGCTCCGCTCTTACGCCTGTCTCCTTTCCGTCATTGGCTGTGCTTCACCCTCAGCCGTCTACTGGCTACTTACCGCCTATTCATGATGGTCTCCTCCTCTGTTCCTACCGCTAAACACTGTCTTCTGCCTCCTAAACCACTTATCAGAAATCATCATTTCCCTTCGGCTACTTCCTCGTCCTCGCTTTTCGTCACCCCATCTGCTCACAACCAGCGAACTCCTGCCTCCTCCGAAAGCGCGCGCACACACGCACACGCACACACACACACACACACACACACACACACACACACACACACACACACACACACACACACACACACACACATCAGCTTGCGACGCACAGCAATGACAATTCTCTTAATTCTTAAAACATGTGGTTGCATATGTTCTATTTCTTATTTTATTTTTTTTTACTGCTCCCATTGATACTTTCATTTCTACTAATCATTCACATAGTTGGGCTGAACTTCACGACACCAGTATCACAACCCAACCATCTGTGCCTGGCGTTTGCTTGTGCAACATTATCGTCATGGCCACACCAACCACCACCACCACAAACAACAACAGCAGCAACAGCACGAGGCCCAGCGAGTCTAGCTAAGGTCGGGTGTCCATGTGAGCCCAATAAATCACTCGAGCTCACCAACTGTGTTCGTAGTGGCAGGGGAGACCAGACTAATTTTATCCTATTTCCTCCCGCTAGCGGTCTCTGGGGGAGGATTACTCATAAGAACGTACGGACGAATTCAAGTCCTTGCGTCAGTGAGTTAGAGTGATTTACGGGTAACGTTTATGGCAAATTCTTCGAGGAGTTTCTTGCGCTGGTCAATATTACCGAGCAAACAGTGGAGGGTGAAGCAGAGAGGCGCGGTGTGGGCGTTGAGATGGCGGTGGCCGTGACTACTCCGACACACACACACACACACACACACACACATACACACTCCACCATCACAACCACTACCATCACCACCACACCCCACTACCACCTCTAGCTCACATAGTTGAATCCCACACGATGAAAAGGAAGACACTTATGCTTGAGTTATAATCTTCCTGGTTATGTGACTAGAATTAAGACATTAAGGAGACGAAATTATGGTCACATACTAGGTGAAAGTTACTTATATGATCTCAAAAAAATAAGTAAATAAAATAAAAAAGGTGAGGAGGCAAAAAAAAAAAAAAAATCGTCAGGAGTAAACATATGAATCTATAAATTATAAACATTCACGTAAAAGAAATGACAAGTGTGCGGAAATTAATGACATCACGTGAGAAAAGGTACGTGATGAGTATGTGAGATGAGGGACCTGAGCTTCAGTGTGTGTGTGTGTGTGTGTGTGTGTGTGTGTGTGTGTGTGTGTGTGTGTGTGTGTGTAAAAGCTGCAAGTAAGATGTGTTTAGATACTGACAATGGTGAGTTATATGTCACGGAGTAGCGGAGTGATTGGTGCAACGCTCCTTTCATTACCAGAACGCTCTAACCTCAGACCAAAAGCCTCAGTCTGTCTGCATTTGGTGTGGTGTCAACTGAACATTGTATCAGTCGGTTGGAACTTTAAACAATCGAAACCTAAATCAGCTGGGATGAGACAGTTCGATTTTACGTTTAGTCAGCAAACACACACACACACACACACACACACACACACACACACACACACACACACAGGTCACTAAGGCAAACAAAATTAGAAAATAAATCGATCAATAGATAAACATGGAGTGTAAAAAAATATATGTAACAGATTCAATATAAACAATAACAAAAATAACTATTCATCCTAGGAAACAAACACTAACAGTACCACAACTACGACCACCACCACCACCACCACCACCACCATCACCACCACCACCACCACCACCACCATACCAACAAAACCTCAATCAACACTTACAGATGAGGAATAAATATACAGATGACCCACTAAACAAACCAGTTGTCATTGAGGAAATAAACGTTAGTCTAAACATAAAAAACACAAGTAACATGAGAACAATACAGATAACAGACAAAAATAATAAGTCACGAGTTTAAGATGGATACAAATAAATTTCAAACTTTTTATGACGCCAACTCTCTTTTATTACGCTTATCATCCAAGTAAATAAAGAGAAAAAAAATATATGTGCCTTCATACTCAGCAACATAGCGTTCACCTTAAAGAAGAGGGATACACTATTAAAAAGAATGAAGGTGAAACATACCGATAAAAAAGAAGACAAAACAGAAGCAAAACGAAAATATAAACAATACGAGAACTGATAGAAATGGAGACGAGAACAAAAATAAATAAGACTCAGGGGAAAAAAAGCAAGAATGGACAAAAAAAAAAAAAAAAAGAAGGTGAAGGAGGGCATTGTCTTGTTCCCAATTACCTAATTTCGGCGACAGAGGCGAGCATGAGACACCGAAACCTCCCACCTTTCCCCGCGGATCGGTGTTGTCTCTCACACAAGAGGCGCGGCGCGAGTATTCCAGATGTAAGAATGAGTCTAGAGTGAGTGTTTGAGAATGTCGTATTCACCCAAGGCCGACCAGCGACACAACGATTGATGACGGAGGAAAGCTATTTGCCCCTTCGACTTCCACCGGACTTCCCCTCCTCTTGCCGTCCCCTCCTCCTCCTCCTCCTCCTCCTCCTCCTCCTCCTCCCTCTACTTCTACTCCTAACCCTCATTCTCCATCTCCTACTTTTAATTTTGTTCTTCCTTTCTCCTTCTATTTCAACTTCCACTTATGCCTTTCTTCTTTTCCTTCCATTTTTTTATATTCATTCTATTTTCTTCGTTTCATTCCACTTCTCGTTCCTCATCTCATCTTTCTCTTCATCTTTACATTTCTAATCTTTATCTTATCTTTCTTCTTCTATCTCCCTCATCCTCTCTTTTCCTCCCTTACTTTTTGTTTACTTCTTTCAGTCATTATTTTCTTCTTGTGTTTCTCTTCTTGTTCTTGTTCTTGTTCTTATTCTTCATCCTCCTCCTCCTCCTCCTCCTCCTCCTCCTCCTCCTCCTCCTCCTCCAACTACTAATCCTATTCCTACCCCTACTCCTCCTCCTCCTCCTCCTCCTCCTCCTCCTCCTCCTCCTCCTCCTCCTCATCATCATCATCATCATCATCATCATCATCATCATCCTGCTCCTTCTCCTACTACTACAACTACAACCACCATCATCTTTCCCGATTTTCCGTCATTTCATTATGTATTTCTTCACATTTCCTCTCCTTTTGCCAGTTTTCTTCATCAACCTGACTGTGATTTATATTATCCAAATTCTTCCATTTTTCCATCATCACATGCACTAACACACTGAAGGAAAAGAAGGAAAAAGAACATAAAAAGAAA
>NC_059303.1:9932859-9950359 GCF_017591435.1 Portunus trituberculatus | reverse complement strand
CGCTATTCATCACTCAACATCCCTCGCCCTCTAGCAACCGCCATCCACTCACCACCTCCCTGCTGCCCCCGCCACCCATCACTCATTCCTCACTTCCGCCACTACCGCACAACATAACCAAACGTTAGTTATCTTGTCTGCATCTGTCCGTCTCGCGGGAAGCCTAAAGATGGATAAACACAAACTGGCAAGAAAAGGCCGAAGAACACGCTCGGAATTTCATGTTACTAAGTATCAATGAATTAGATAATAAAATTCGTAAATGAGTATATAAAATTACACGCATAATTTCATTCCTTTGAAATTCCACCTTCTCTTTTTTTTTTTTTTCTTCTTTTTTTTTTAGATGAATAAACTAAAGAAAATTTCACTTAACCCAAACTCGTAAAAGCAGTTCCATGATAAGCAGGTCATATAAGTGGAGGTGTAGTATATATGTATGTATGTATGCATGTATGTATGTATGTATGTACGATATATAGATCCTTGACCAGTGTTGCATGAATGTTGAAGGGAGAGGAAACGCTATGAATACAGCCTCTGTGGAGGGAAAGAGGGAAAGGATGAAGGGTGGGCAGGGCATGGAGGGAAGCAGGGAGGCAGATGGAGGAGGGTGAAAGGGAGGAGGGAGTCTGTTCGTGTAGCGAGGATCCCGTCCACCAGTGTTCACGACGAGATAATAACAGGTGGGGGTCTGATCCGTAGGAGATTTATCGCTTCTGCGGGAAATTTATGAACTGGAGTGTTGTGACAGTGAGTGTGGAGGCGGAGAGGCACCCAACACCCTCCCCCACCGTGGCTAACATTTAGGCGCTAGTTTTTTCCCCTACTCTCTCTCTCTCTCTCTCTCTCTCTCTCTCTCTCTCTCTCTCTCTCTCTCTCTCTCTCTCTCTCTCTCTCTCCATTTAAGTAATTTGTATATCTTACTTAATGGTATATATCTTTTCCTAACTACTTAATGATATGCAGTTTGGGGTAATTGTTTCATGCAAGTGCACTAATGCTACAAATCCTCCCCCTTCAAAACCTTACTGACACACGTTGCAAGCATGACTTCCTGCAATAACATAAAAACGAATGTAAAAAAAAAATATATATATATGGAAACAAAGTAAAAGAAAGTCTAAAATATGAAAATGTCAGAAAATTATAGAGAAATTAAAGGAATCAAGAGAAAGAAACAATGATAAGAAAAATAATAAAATAAATAACAATAATGCAAGGAAAATATAAAGTATTACACCTTAAAAACAAGTAATGGGAAAGAGGAAGGGATATCTCAATACACCTTAATGGAAAGGAGGAGGGAAAGTCTCAATACACCTTTCCTTGATTAGATGCATCGGAAGGTAATTAAGAAGGCAAGGTGTCCGGTGATCAGGTGATGTTGTCGGCAGCGCGGCACGGCATCTTGGTGGCGGTGTCCGTACACTGGCTGGTATTGGATGGGCGTAACCATGTAATTACCATCTCACACAATATTAATACCAGCTTGTCACGCAACTCACCCCTCGCTCACCGCCACCACCACTACTACTATCACCACCCACCGTCACTTCGCCCCTCACTCACTATCACAGCCATCACCGCTACCACCACCTACCCTACTTCCTCTCTTATTGCTCCTCCTCCTCCTCCTCCTCTTCTTTCTCCTCCCCTCGTTTTTTACTATCTCCTAATATTATATCTTTTTTCCTTCTCCACTTCTTCTTCTTCTTCTTCTTCTTCTTCTTCTTCTTCTTCTTCTTCTTCTTCTTCTTCTTCTTCTTCTTCTTCTTCTTCTTCTTCTTCTTCTTCTTCCTCCTCCTCCTCCTCCTCCTCCTCCTCCTCCTCCTCCTCACTGTGACTTGGCTATCGTCACCACCAGTGTGACTAATCACCACCTCCAGTAGCAACACCCATAACACCAAAATCAGCACCGCCATCGTCGCCTAGAGTCAGCTCAAGTCACTATAACTGGAATTGATCATACTTTGCTCCGTTGTAATTATTTTTTGTACAGTACATCACCAGTGTGCATTGCAAAATTAGTTGTCGAGGTCATTCAGGCCACATTTTATTTCTGCAAACATATCTCTCTCTCTCTCTCTCTCTCTCTCTCTCTCTCTCTCTCTCTCTCTCTCTCTCTCTCTCTCTCTCTCTCTCTCTCTCTCTCTCTCTCTATATATATATATATATATATATATATATATATATATATATATATATATATATATATATATATATATATATATATATATATATACATATATATAACATAATCTCTGATGAAGTTTCCTATGGAGCTTTCTACACCTTTCTATTACGCCACTCTAAAAACCTCGTATATTTATCAGTGTGTCAAACGCCAAGTGACGAATCTCTTAAATTTCAATGAAAAAAAAATATTCATAAAATAATTACGCTTCACTCCGCGGTGTGAATACTAATTCACTGACATATATTTTTCCAAAGGTGAGTCTCGGGAGCAATAAATTGATTACCATCATAAATTTTTAAAAGTAACGGACACTAATACCACTACCACTTCTTTTTCTTCTTCTACTACTACTACTACTACTACTACTACTACTACTACTACTACTACTACTATTACTGATATTGATAGATAAATAGATAGGTGAGAGAGAGAAAAGATAGATAGATAGATAGAGAGAGAGAGAGAGAGAGAGAGAGAGAGAGAGAGAGAGAGAGAGAGAGAGAGAGAGAGAGAGAGAGAGAGAGAGAGAGAGAGAGAGAGAGAGAGAGAGAGAGAGAGAGAGAGAGAGAGAGAGAGAGAGAGAGGTGTTTGATACTGATGTTAGGGATGTTTTCATATATCAAATTCAAACACGAGATTACGTTCAAATGTACACCTGCACCTTTCGTTCTTTGTTTTCAAAGTTGTATGAATAAAACTCTCACATACCTCTGCTTCCCGATATTAATCATCCTTTGTCCTCATTCTACGTTCTTACCAACCAGCTTCATATATGACGTAACGATAAAAGAAGAACCAAATACCAGTGTTTGTATCGTCTTTTCAAACACTCGTCCTCCCTGTGTGTAAAAGTCAACCACTGTCACACGACAGGTCATTCATGCATTATCCGTCACCATATCGTTTTCTGTCAGCCCATCTGCCTCCCATCGCCAGGCACGTCTACATTTACATGACAGGCAGCATCAACCTCCTTTTTCCTGTCAGAGAGCCATTCTCTGGAGGCGCATCAGCTCCTGTCACTCGCCCCTCATCTCCCCAGCATGCAAGCCGGAGTCAGACCCCTGGAGCAACGATCGCAGTGGCTACGACCCACGATGATTTATTGCAGCGTGATTACATCATTGTCAGAACAACCGTGCGACTCTATCCCTTCCGCGAGGACTGGAAGGGTTAGCGGTACAGCTTTAGGTGGTGCAGCACTGGTAGTGTGGCCATGTGGATGGTTGTGGCTGTTGTGGTGCACTTGGTGGTGGTGTGATTGTGAGTGGCATATCATAACAGCGGTGTAGTACTGTGTTCAGGATGAAGTGGTGGTATGGTGAGCGGACCAGAGGTGAAGGTGATGCGGTGATGGCACGAGATTGAATCAAAGATAGGTGAGTGTTCGCGGTTTGTGATGGTGTAACAAGGTTTGAGTGGTGTACGTGGTGTACTTATGCTAGTTAAAGCAGCGAGGTTAGGATGGTTTAAGTGGTAAAGGCAGGTTTGAAGGGTGACGCGGTATAGCTTATGCGATAACCTCATTACATTATGACAGAGATATCAAGTGAATGGCTCCAGAGATGTGGATTATTGAGTTTAATAAAACTTTCGTAATGAGCAAGAAATGAAGTGAAGTGAGTATATATTTACAATGTGCTTACCGTCGTGGTAGCAAACATTTACTCTGATGGGTAAATTTTGTGGGTAATGTTTCTCTAATTGTGTTAGAGTTGGCAGTGAAGCAATGGTGATAAGTGATAAGGAAGGCAGTCGTTCTGGTGACAGTGCTCTGGTAGAGAGTGATAGTGGTAGGTAAAGGAGAAACCACTGGTGGCGAGTTCTCAAGCAGGTGTGGGTGGAGGGGAGGTGCTCTGCTTTCATGTGTCTGGACGCAAAGAAAAACATTACACTGCAATGTTTGCTCATATGCGCCGCGAGACCTTGGTGCCACTGGTGATGTATGAGGCTAAGGGTTGCTTCCCAAGGAGAGGTGTAGCCACGATCTTGGAGACACTGCGTACATGTAATCCTTGAGTGCAGAGCCGTGGGAACTTGGTCATGCATATTAAGTTCATTGTATTTTGTGACTGCGCAACGTTACAATCTTTGCAGCCGACGGAGACCAGTTTTCTAACGCAGCCTTTATCCTTTCAAAGAAAATTGCAGTTTATTAGTAATCGGCAATCGAAAGCTAAAATTTTCATACATAATGCTGTGATCGAGATCATGAGTGATTTACCACTATCACTATCATAATTACTAGTTAATAAAGACTTTAACAATGGTACTTCTATCTTATCCCTATGATGTGTTTATAGATGGATGCCCATGACGCATCTAAATAAATACTGCAGAAATCTTATTGATAATTAATCATACAATACTACTAAATTTAAGCTGCCTAGTAAAATTAGTTGTTTTTGAGAGGTGCTTGTGATGAAAAGTGGTCGTGCAAACAGGTTAAATGTTGCGTACGGCTTGACGCCACCTGTGATGCATGCGGAAGTCGGGAAACATAATTATTCAATCAAGATGAAGAACATATGAAATCAATAGTTATAAAGTTTATTTGCAGAAATTAATATGTAAGTTCTCATTATTTATCATCAGCTTTATCTACACACAAGTTTCCACTTCACCAAAAGACTCGTATAACCATGAGCGTTATTTTTAAACCATCTACGCACCAGTCATCACATCTAATTTTCCTATGAAAAAAGTCAAGGTCATAAAATTGTACGACCTCCATCCACTTGATGCGTCAAACATTCATCCATTACCGAAAATGAACGACGTAATTATGAGTATAATGTATTTTTGATTATAAAAAAAAAAATGTAAATAAGGAACTTAACAGAAAAACACGTGTACAAGAATATCTACGATGTGTCAGCGTGTGTGGTGTTCATGTGGTGGTGAGCAGTGTGGCGCTGAGCCACTGGTGCGCCAAATATCAGCAGTGGAGAACTGAGCTCGTCCTGAGGCCCTTTACCCCCCGGGCATGTCGAGAGAAGGTATCGCAGGATTGTGAAGTGACCAGAGGCTCTCTCATGTTTTCATTGCGTGTCCTGGTAATACAAATGCCTTATTAAGTTGAGTTATCCATTCAGCTTTGCGTCAAGATGATGTATGCATGTTAAGTGGAGATTTGCCCGCCTCCTTTCCACATCAGATCCTTGAGCTCAGCGGTTCGAGCGCAGAACGCGCTTCGTTTGTCACGTTCGACCCAGCCCAAACGATCCTTTGCTGCTACACTGTGTTGCATCACAAGCTGTCGACCCCGTTACAGCGGAATTAAGAAATGACTACTTAAGATGCCACTAGGTGCAACTTAATATCTAATCATCTACTTCATTTCAAGTTATGATGTTGAATGATGGGAAATCATCGTCAAACTCATGAATCAAGTTAACTTCACTTTTAGGTGAAGGTTTCCACCAAGTCGTATTAAGCCATTCTCATGGCGATGAGTGACGAGGATTCTGACGCTTTATATCATGACACAAAGTATATAAATGTAGACGAAATACCATTATATATAATATGTACAAATAAAATGTATTGATAATGAAAGATTAAGAAGAAAAGAGACGAAAAGACAAAGCGCACACATACAGACATATAGCCAGGCAGATAAGATATATATAAAAAGAATTCGCTGATACATATAGACATAACATACATATAAAATTACGAATATATTCTTGGAGGTGAGATGACTAAAGATAAATAAATTTTACATAAGAATACGAGAAAAACGATGAGCGAATGGTATGGTACTAAAGAAAACGTGTTCTGAAAATCATCCAAAAATGTAGCAGCGATATGAGTCACTAAAAAGAATAAAGGAAGATCACACACAAAATATGTGGAGTATGAAAATAAAATGTTTGAGATGCAAAGATTAAACCATTATATAATGCTTATGAAAGGAAGAGCAAGGTTTGATTACAGGCTGAGGGCGCCGCCGCTAACTCAGCCTGCTGCTCAAACACACGTGCCTGACTGCCTGGTGCGTGATCTTCTGCTGCTCTCGCTGTGCCAGCCAGCCACGCCCCATCCCATTAGCACCCTGCAAGGACACCACGCCATTGTTTATGACGCACATCTCGAACCTCCGTTCTTTTCTCAGCCAAAGGCGGTACATAAGATGTGCACTGTAGTAATGTCTCGTGACACTTTATTATGTAGACTTCTTAGCTGAAAAGTCCTATTATTCATCTATACTGCGTTTTTTTTTTTTTTCTAGTTTTTGTTCGATCGTGGTTTCTAAAAGAGGATGTGTGCATCTTTAGCCTTCAGGTTTAGAGATGGTTAAGGAGGGATTTCTTCATAGGTTTTCAGGCGGTGTACGAGAATGTAATGCATTACAAACACTACACAGGAGAAGAAAACGGACTTCAGCACAAAACCCAGCTAATTATTATAAATAGCGGCAGCCACGTGCAAGCCTCAGGCACGTGAAACCTTCCGCCTCCTCACCCCCAGCGAAGCGGCAGACTTACTCACATGACTTGCTTGATCTGTCTCTCAGTGACTCGACCTACGTACAACGTGAAACACACACACAAACACACACACACACACACACACACACACACACACACACACACACACACACACACACACACACACACACACACACATTACACGACAAATAGTTACCTCCAATGATTCCAAACCCGATCTCTAGTCATGGGAGACAAACATTGAGTTCATTCCCATAGCAAGGTTTTATATTGGACGGTAATATACGCAATATATTTTTTTTTTACTCCCTCTTCACCTTGCTGGCACCGCCACTCCGTCCACACTTCAGCTGGTTTCGAAGATACAAGTTTCTGTTCGTATGACAAAAGGAAAGTCTTCCTAAACTAATAGCAAACATCAAACAACTTTATATCAATACTATCTCTCTCTCTCTCTCTCTCTCTCTCTCTCTCTCTCTCTCTCGTTTCTTCGGTTTTCATTTAAATTTTTATCTCTATTTCCGCAATCTTTTTCGCATTGTCCTCTTGTTCCGCGGAGGCAATTAGCGTTGTAATCACCGCCTCCTCACATAACCAACAGTCATCCCACCTGCAGGACCCGCACCGCCTGTTTCAGCACAACCTTTTTTTTAAGCGTTTGCTGCCGGATGTGGATCGTTTAGATAAGATCTCAACCCCGAAGGATAATACTCGTATATTTCGCCAACATCATTTGCAAATACCTGAACACATGCTGTAAATGACTTTAACAATTGGTGGTCATTAGCACCTGTCTTATTTGTAAATCCCGACGGTTCTTAAAGTAGATAAATTTACTCTTCACAAAGAATCGACAAGGAGTAGTTCGCGGACAAGTGTGGAGTTTATATAATCCAGCCGACTGCTGTAACTGGTCCTAGCTGTCATCCTGAACACGAGGCGGCTCAGACATTTGCCACTCGCCTTGTCAACCGCCCTGCCAAACCGTGTTCCGGCGTGTTCCTTTGTCTAATGAACGACAGCGACTCTCTCTCTCTCTCTCTCTCTCTCTCTCTCTCTCTCTCTCTCTCTCTCTCTCTCTCTCTCTCTCTCTCTGTGTGTGTGTGTGTGTGTGTGTGTGTGTGTGTGTGTGTGTGTGTGTGTGTGTGTGTGTGTGTGTGTGTGTGTGTGTGTGTGTGTGTGTGTGTGTGTGTGTGTGTGTGTGTGTGTGTGTGTGCAACAATGAATACCAGAAAAAAAAACGTAAAATCCTTTTCATAAAAACAACGCTCTTTCGTTCAGTCGGCAGTTGTAACACGTGTTTTATTCATTTTCATCACAGGTGTCGTCTTCGCACAGGTGTTACCAGCACACCTCTTCCTTTGTGAATTTGTGAATAAACCAACATTGGGGGTCTGACTTTTGCCTTTGTGGCCATGCCGATATTTACTGATGCGCTTCACGGCAAAGAACACATCATACAAAATACAACCTCATGGCAGTTACGGGTGGGTGTAGTGAATCATCGCCTTTTTGGTTTCCGACAACTAGAAACATATATAAAAATAGTTACCATTACCGCAAGTGCAACGTACAATATTGATGTGAATATATTGCTAAAGAAAAAAAAACATCCATTTATTGTTCGGTAAATATTTTTCTATTCTTACGTTCACGCAATTTGCTTGTAATTCTTGTCTATCCATTCATATCTCCATTGTCTTCATCATCTTTACTTATTCCTCTATCTAGTCTTTTATTTTTACTTCTACAGCTATTTTCCCTTTCGTTTTTTCTTCTATTTAACTTTTTTTTTTCACACCCTACCCAGTCTTTTAATTTCTTTCGTATGTTTCGCTTTTATATCTTTCATTTCCTCTTCCTCTTTGTTTTAGGCCTTCCTTTACAAAACCTTCCTTACCTTCCTTATCTCTTTTCTTCTTTCCATTTTTCACTATTCAAGACCTAAACCCTTCCCTCCCTGTCCTCCTTTCCTCCCCTCTGCTCCTTTCCCCTCCTCCCCTTTGCAATGGTCACGCCTCATATGCGCTGTTTAGCTCTTGGTGACGGAAAGACTTCACAACCAATAGACGCTTAATTAATGCCTGACAGACGAGTAGCTGCCTCGCCTCTGCTGAACTTTGAATACAACATCCCCTCCTGCCGCACCTCTCCCTTTCCCTCTCTCTCTCTCTCTCTCTCTCTCTCTCTCTCTCTCTCTCTCTCTAGTAGCTGTAACAAAAGCATTAGTAATGATAATGATAGGAAGCTGTAGTATGCCGTAGCAAGTAATAGTGATAATGGAGATAATGCAGGTGATGTAGGTAGTAGTAGTAGTAGTAGTAGTAGTAGTAGTAGTAGTAGTAGTAGTAGTAGTAGTAGTATGGTATTTTTTTAACATTTTTACATTAGTTTATCTCCAGTTCACTACCATCATAATCCCCCCCATCTCTCTCTCTCTCTCTCTCTCTCTCACTAGCGCTTATACATCTCACTAAAGTCGAGTACTGAATTATTTTTTTCTTTTCTTCGTTTTCATTCATTAAACGTGATAAATGAGGGACTATATCTAACACCGACAGATGGCGGCTAATAGGAAGGAAGAGGAAAAATCTGGATGACAAAAAGAGGAAGCAACAGAAAATTATACAGAAATACCTTAGGCAATGCGACGACGCGGGAGGAAGAATGACGCAGCTGATTACTACAAACATTCATGCCTCGCTGCTAAATACTTCCGTCCGTATCGCATCAAGGAGGTCCAGCACCAGTATACATTAACGGAGAGAAAACCGAGTACCTAAAAAAAAATAGGAAAAGATCGACGGAAAGGGAAGCAAAACACGGAGGCGGGGCGGACTGAGAGAAGTGATGAGGGAGATGTTGGGAGAGAATTTTTACGTAAACATGTTGCGGTTCTCTGGCAATGGTTAGATGCAGCTGTTATATGGAGCAGAGTAGGTGATGGTAGTGGTGGTGGTGGTGCTGGTAGTGTGGAGGTGGCGAGGGTGGTGGTGGTGGTGGTGGTGGTGTGGTGGTGGTGGTGGCGGTTGCGAGCGTGGTGATGGTGGCAGCAGAGATATCTATAGCAAACACATTTTTAAAATTAGTATGTTGATAAAATCGTACCTACAATTGAGATACATAACATTTCTATTCTTATTTTTTATCTAGTTTAGAAAAAAAAATAGATAATTTACTTTCTGGATCGTAACTATCAGTGGGAAAAGAGAGAGAGAGAGAGAGAGAGAGAGAGAGAGAGAGAGAGAGAGAGAGAGAGAGAGAGAGAGAGAGAGATATATATATATATATATATATATATATATATATATATATATATATATATATATATATATATATATATATATATATATATATATATATATATAATGGTCCATATGGCGAATGAAAATGGATACATGCGTCAAATTAATAACGTTTGTGATGAACGCTCTACGGCAACATGTCAGGAAAAAATAATTTATGCCGATGACGAACTTGGTTTATCTTTTTACTTTAGTTGTTTCATAAGACCAATTATGCAAATAAATGTTCTAAAAAACGACACAAAATAGCATGTTCGTGTTAAGGTCAGAGTGGAGAAAGGATAAACATTACTATGGTTAAGGAAATCACTGAAGGAAGAAACACTATCATGACATTCAACATCATCAACACCTACATGGAAAACAACAATAATGAACAGCGTTTCATAAACACACTGAGTACAGACAAGCGCAGCACAACAAATGGGATCACCCTCGGCTGTGCACATCCAGCGCGGTCGCCGGTGCGTGTCACAAATAATAAGTGCCTGTGTCAGGGACGCCACACGACGCGGCGTTACCTTGATTAACGCCGACGGGAGATGGACAGGTCAAGAAGGGGGTTGGGAGGCAGTGGGCATCCCGCTCCCTCCCTTTTCTAGCCTTTTTCTGTGTGATCAATGAAGGCCTTAATTGTGAACTTGAGGCGTATTTATGACCCTTTCCTTGATCTATGGGCGAAGACGGGAGAGGACGTGGGAGGGAATGATGGGGGAGGCAGATCGGGACAAGAGGATAAGAAGAAGACAGAAGGAAAAGGAAGGGAGTGGATAGATGGGGAAGGCAAGGGAGTATGAGAGAGGAAGAAATAAAAAGAAGGGAGGAATAGAGGAAGAAGAAAGGGAAGAGCGTGAAGGGACAGAGGGGAGAGAGGGAAGCAAAGTATGTGAGAGGGTAAGAGGAGGGAAAGAGTGGTACAACAGGAGGAATGGTATGTCACTGTTTAGGGGGAAGGGATGGGTGAATGACTGGGAGGGGGTGGGAGGGAAGGTGGGTGGAGGAATGAGCTGCGGTGAAGTAAGGAGCAATTCAGCGCGTGCCGGATAGACGTTTCATGGTCGATAATGTCATCTTGCGGAGGCTTGCAGTAGGATTTTCACCGCAAGGCAGATGGTGGTTTGGGATTGTCATGCGTTGCTGTATAGGTGATTTATGAGTCTCAAGTACCCTCCTCCTACCCCCTCCCCAGACCTCCTCTTCCTCTCCTCCCACCGCCCTTCCTTCCTATCATTCTCTCTCTCTCTCTCTCTCTCTCTCTCTCTCTCTCTCTCTCTCTCTCTCTCTCTTTAACTACAACTAAAATTTCATTGCAAACATAGCAGTTACAAGTAAGATAAACATGAATGATGATGAATGAAAGGAATGGAGGAGCGAAAAAAATGAGAGAAGAAAAGCGTGAGTTAGAGATGCGTGGATACTCAGTAGGGTAAGAGAGCAAAAAATGAAACAAAGGGAGAAAGAGAATAAGGGTAGCAGAGTGTCTTTTTTTTTTTTCCTCCCCTTTCTTTACCATACCGTTTGCACCCAACCACCACATTGACGCCAACAAAGAACACCGCCTGTCATCTACTTAACAATGCCACGATAATGCTTCTTGTGGCTTTTACACATTTTTTGTTTTATTCTTTTCTAGATAAAGTGTAAGATTCAAAAGAACTTAAGTATCACACTATACACAGAACAAACATTCACCGCACACACACACACACACACACACACACACACACACACACACACACACACACATACACACACTCCCGAGAGAGAGAGAGAGAGAGAGAGAGAGAGAGAGAGAGAGAGAGAGTGGGGGCGGTAGTCTTTTTTATTCATAAGGCACGATGTTCAAAAGAACAAGCAAGGTTAGAAACAATAACAGTATTGCATAGAGGGCTAAAGCAAAGAGAAAAACGGAGTAATGACTAAAGTTAAGAAAAAAAAAAAAAAGGATGATCATAAGAGAAACTATGATGCAATTTCCAAAAATGGTCCATTGAAGTGTAAGGAAATGTCAAAAAAAAGGCTTTTGAAACTAAATTCAAAACAATGATAGGCAAAGTTCATAATGCAGAGAACGAATCAAGAAGAGGGAGAATTAAATCAAAGCCTGCCTCACGTCACACCAGCCAGGGCGACGCACCTTGGCATCTCCGCTCTGTCACATGCACCTATTTTTACAGGTGTCGCTGAACTGTAGTGTGTCGAAAGGAATAAAAAGCAGCGTAGTTCATCCTCAGGCCAAATGTACCACCAGTGTTTCACGACGCCCGTTAATCAAAGGCACTGCTCGTTTTAGTGCGAAACGTGTACATAAACGTGTAAAGTTTGACGACACATTGTTGCGTTAAGCAGCAACAGATCCGATCATAAAAAAAAAAAAATGACATTTGCATATTTATAATTAAAAAATACAATGGACCACTATCTTGGTACATTGTGTCAGATCATATCAATAATACATTGTGTTATGTCATCATAATACCTCAATAACACTTAAAGACGGAAAAGGAAAAATAAAAACAAAAACTTGTCCAAGAAACCTAAAAAAGAAAAATCGATGTTTGTCAAACGCTTAAGTCTCAAGGTAAAGTACCATATATCTATCAAAACACTCTTGTATGATCCAGACACGACTTTGTGTGTGTGTGTGTGTGTGTGTGTGTGTGTGTGTGTGTGTGTGTGTGTGTGTGTGTGTCACACACACACACACACACACACACACACACACACACACACACACACACACACACACACGTCAGCATTGTGGCACCTGAAAAAGACAATTAAATTATACTCGTACAATAACTACGTATAAAGCAACTCACTCACAGCGACGCTCCAGCCCCGGGCAACGTGACGAGGTGGGGGCGCGGTGGGGCGGTGGGTCTGCGGTGGGGGATGGAGGAGCGCTGACACTCCGCACTGCACTGCATTTCAACCACCTTTTCCTTTCCGGCAGTTACGTTTTCCTTGCACAGTTTTCACTTTACTGACAAGCTCCTGGAAATAAAGAAAGCGTTAATAGAAAAAAAAACTAAATAAATAAATAAAACAAAAATAAAAACTTTCTGTAAAAAGAAGTGGTGTTTACATGGAAAAGAAGGTTGAGGCTGTATGTTTTGCACCGCTGGAGTAACACAATTATTTCTTTTTAACTTATACCACCTTTAAGTACTCAGAGGTATTCAGTGTCATCTACATGAAAATGATAATCATAAACCACCAATTATACCAGCTATGTTACTTACATTATGTGCTAGTTACATGTCTGTCTCCACTTCAATTCGGTCTTATGTTCCTGTGCAATTAATATTAACCAAGCATACTAATGTCAACTTATTAACGTAATTAACTGCTTTATATCCAATAAAATCAAGCAACATGATAAATTACTCAGCTGACATCCCGCCTGCCAGCACTGCCAACATGGGCAGTCAGAACCGCCTCTAATTATTATTCGTGACAAAAATGTTCCACTTCACCAAATCACAAATGCTAACAAAGTTACATTTACACAGTTTACTTTATGACAGTGGTGGCCTCAACAACGGCAAGTTCAAGCACTGCAGAGTTCTGGCAAGCCTGGGTGGGCTTAAAGCGGGCTACTCAACCCCTCTCCGTGCCTAATGTTGTTATATCCTGCCTGTTGCCTAATACAAGCATCAAAACCAGTAAACCATCATCCCTACACCATCACAGGAACTCAGTGCACAAGCAGCGAGAAGCCCAACACGCTGTTTGGGGAGTAACGGTGAAAAATCTGCAAAAAAGAAACGCAAAGTTGTATATCCACCCACCCACGTACTCGAGACCGGCCACCAGCAACGCCAGAGCTGCCAACCTTAGGCGCTGACATATTGCTCAGTGTCCGTATTTCATCCTTCCTCTTATTACTTTGGTGCTTTACAATCGGTTACACAAGTTGTCCCAGTTTTTATTTCTAATATTATATTTATGATAATCATTACTACTAACATTATTGTTACCTATTGCTATTACAATTAACATTACTTCCACAGTTTGTCAATACACATGCGTGGTGGCCCTGCACCTATTCTCTGCCTGCTTCCCTTAACCTGGATTGATAATTAGACATGGAATGAGAGAGAGAGAGAGAGAGAGAGAGAGAGAGAGAGAGAGAGAGAGAGAGAGAGATTGGCTGACTTGGTGGATATACATGAGCTACATACATACACACATACATATATAAATAGATCCACATACATATAGATAGACAGATAATCAACAATAACAGTATCATTGTTAATACTGTACTTAATATCAATTATGTATCCTGTGCAAGTTTGCGCGGTAGACTAAGGTGAAGCATAGTTAGCGATCAACAATGATTACTCCATGGCAGAATTCATCAAGAACGTGAACGCGTGCTATTGAAACGCACCCAACTTTACCCTCTCTCCCTCCACGCACACCCTCCCACACACACACACACACACACACACACACACATACTGAAGCACGTTTTCAACCCCACGTTTCCTTTCTCCCCTGCTGTCTGTGCTAGCCAGTGACAATCAGTGTTCAAGAGATGAGTGATTTAGTGTTACCGGAACGCTGCAATGACTGTAAACAAAGGCGATAAGCAAGCAATGAATTTGGATTGTTAGGAAACGTTGCCTGACCTAGGTAGTGGCGCCGCCGGAACCGAGCAAACATTGCGTGACGTCACAACGAGTAGGCGGGGCCACGTCACGCACAACGAACAGTGATTGGTCGAGAGAAGCCAGTGCCAACATGTAATTTACGACTGTTAGACATTTTGATGGATCACCCCAATAATGTATTCCCGGCGTGACTTTTTTTTTTTTATTGGTCTCTTACGGGCGAAATGATGTACGCTGAAGTCCTTCCACCTCTTCGTCCCATACCTTGGGTGCTCGCTGATCTGCTTGTCTGCCTCCCAGTGCCATGTGCGTTTGTACTTAGCTCCGTGTGTCTGTCTGAGTGTATGGTTGTGTTAGGACGTGCCTGCCTTCCTGCCTGTCGCCCTCGTTCTCTTGTCTTCTACGTCATAATTCCTCCACTCTCTCCCCACTTCCCCCACCCACTTTCGTCCCCTACCACCCATTCTCTCTCTCTCTCTCTCTCTCTCTCTCTCTCTCTCTCTCCGAATACACATGTCAAGTTTTCTTTCATCTCGCTTTCGTTCTCATTATATAATCCACTCTTGTTTATTTTCCCCACTTCCTGTCCTCCTGTCCGTCCTTATACATTTGTTGCAAGTCTTTATGTGCACTCCTGCTTATCTATTTTTTTTTTCTCTACTTCCTGTCTCTCTGTCTGTCCTCCTTATTCACTTGCCGTAACGTTGTATGCTGAAAATGTAGAAAAAAACGTCCTTGATTTATATGCTTTTATTTTATTCATGAGTGTGTGTGTGTGTGTGTGTGTGTGTGTGTGTGTGTGTGTGTGTGTGTGTGTGTGTGTGTGTGTGTGTGTGTGTGTGTGTGTGTTCGTGTATGTGTATCTCCAACTGCGTGCATGTGTGTCCCAGTGTATGCATGTTACCTACTAAATATTCATGAATACCTTGAATCTTAGCGCTTCATACACACACACACACACACACACACACACACACACACACACACACACACACACACACACACACACACACACACACTCGAATTAAGAGATACAAGGTTGCTTTTCACGACTGGAACTGGAAGACACCGAGACAAAGGAGATGAGTGATAATTGCAGCATGACACGACACTTTCTCCAAATATTGACTTAAAGAAAATAAAAACCTGCTTTTGTAATCAAAGTTGAGCCAAGTTGAAGTCGCGCCAGAGTTGGGTCACAATTAATCTAAGTTTGCACCGAGTTTGACTACCTTCATCCGGCCTTCTAGAGCGCGCCGAAAATGCTGATGACGATAACTGATGTTCGGACCCCCTCACGGCGTCCCTTGGAGACTAGCTGCCCCACGCGTCGCAGAGATTTTGTCAACATACAGCCGAGTATATGGAGCAGCGGCTATGGTGTTCATGGTGACCATAATGCTGTATCACACTCTTTTGTTTTAGGGTTAGATAATATATAAATATATATATATATATATATATATATATATATATATATATATATATATATATATATATATATATATATATTTGGTAAATTTCAGTGCCAGAATCGCGTCGCTTGCTGGAAATCTTGAGCTTTGTATTTACAGGACAGTGTTTGAAGTGCAATCAATCTTTCTGATTCACCACTGCACAGAAGCTTCAGAGAATCAGTATTTTTCTTGCATGAGAACAAAAAGCTTTAGTTAACATTACAAGCAAACAAACATATTTGTAAGAAGCTCAGCAACAAAACAAAATGTGAATGACGAGACAAAAGGATCCTAAAAAAATACATTAGCTTTGAGTTAGGAAGAGGTGATGAATCTGTGCGGAGCAGCGACAGCCACGTGAACGAGGCGAAACTTTAGTCAGTCTGGGATGATGACGCTAAAATCTGGTGAACGTGAGAAGAAGGGTGACGGGAAGATAGAGTTGTGTTGAAAAGGATTTGAAAACGATACGAGGTCTATAAAGAAGAGTAGCTGGAAAAACTGATTACATAAAATCTGATTGAATTCGAGAAGTTGACAATGTGGTTAATAAAGTAATATTTAAGTGAACTGACACGTAACAGAAACTCGACGATAATATTCATGTTATAAAAGAGAAGCTTTCAGTCGCATTTCATTTAAAACACACACACACACACACACACACACACACACACACACACACACACACACACAAACACAGAAAACACACTTGTTAGCTACTTTACTGACAAAAGTTAACACAAATAATAACAATATCCATGGATGATAATGAAGGGAAAAATTCTGAATATTATTGTATTGTTACACATCGTTCATTGTGGGAAACTCAAGGCTCAATATGTGTGCAACTCCTCCTGCCAGGCATAATTATGTGGCAGTGTGACTTATCTTAATCTTCAGAACGACTTGCACCAACAATTAGTATCAAACCCACTAGTTATACACACATCGTACACGGCTGTTATTGGGTGGAAATTTGATTAACATAAGGAATATTTTGTAGCATCATTTTCCTGGTATATTCATATGGACAAAATATTCTGTCTTTTTGGCTAGGAAGTCAGTTATCACACACACACACACACACACACACACACACACACACACACACACACACACACACACACACACACACTAATCACTGTCTCTCCTCATCCTGTACCATACCATAATCACCACAACCTTCACCACGTCCCCACAACCATCACAATACACACCATTCCACCACTACACCACGAACACACACCTCCACCACCACCCGAACAATACACCGCCACCACCGCCACTTCCACTGTCGCCCTCATGTACCCTTATACGTAAATGGCTTCTCTCTTGTTAAGTGCATAGGCGTTCACACCATAATGAGGCGTGGAGCGAGCACTAATGACCCTCACGCCGCCAGTTATTGTGTGTTCGTGATGCTAAATGGGGACCACATGCAGATGAAGGCCCAGGCAGT
>NC_059303.1:9897859-9927859 GCF_017591435.1 Portunus trituberculatus | reverse complement strand
GTTCACAAATATACGACCGGAATATCTTATTGAATATTTAATACTTTTACTAAATGTTTGTAAGCACTAAACTGCTTGTCAGTAAGTTAAATGCATATTATCAGTAAAAAGTAAATATACTGATAGAATATTAATCTCTTTCCCATAATAAATAATTAACTAACCACACGTATACGTTAGTTACAGGGCGAGACGGTTAGTTACAATACATAACTTTTCATTACACCTCGACACTTTTTAAAATTTAACACTCCCAAATCATCGTTTTATGGAATTCAGTATTCAATAGGACAATATTTCATTGAAACGTTAATATAAATAAAAACAATGATTTGTCTCCTTCCCTTGTGTACGACATCTTCTACACAAAAGAAAGTCATATCGAAAATAAACTTAATTACCAACCTTCACACTGCTTAGGATGTAAGCTGAAAAATCACCCTTATCTCTTGTTTTACTTGTATCAGCTTCACCTGCAATCTATCAACAAACGTGGCGGCAGAGTAAAACACAATTCATATCATTTCTATAGTACTAAAATAACACCAACACTTGCTATGGAGTGAGACGTAAAAATATGATTGGGGAATGTGAGTGTGAGTGACAGTACAATGGTGTGCGGGTGACTGTAGGTGTGTGCGTTGGGGGGAGTGGTGAGGTAAGGGAGGACACCTGGCCTTTCCGGATGGGGCTTGGACAGGTGACCGTCAAGAGATACTCGTCATAATGTTTAATATCACGATCTTACAACAGTCTTAGACACGCCGCAATATTTTCTCATTATTTTTTTTTTTATCTAGATTTTTTTTTTCTAAGCTTTTTACCTCAACACAAATAGATGAGTTTCAAGTTTCCCTAAAAGAATTATTTTGAGTCGCAACATTACAACAAATATACTACTATAACTGTAATGAAGTGAGCAGTGAGCCTTCATTTCCAACAGTCTTCTTACACGAGGAATCATTAGAGCTAAATATTTATATACGCCACTGAAAAGAAAAAAAAAAAAAAGGCCTGAAATACTTTCTTGAGAGGCGTACGGGTTTGTTGGCTACAAGGAATCACAACCAGAGATCGGAACCTTTAGCAACCTGAGTGGGCGTTCACGGCTCACTCGGATTACGTCCATTAATGCTGCAACACGCCGAGGCCCGCCATACCTGAGAGGAGGCGAGGGGGAGAAAAATAGTAATGCGAGACGTCATGGAGAGGGAAGGATGACTGTTATGGTGCCGGCGGTGCAAAACTAGACCTTCTATTTTTAGTTGCTGTTGACTTTGTTGTATGTACGTCATCTTACATAATACTAGTAGGAAAGAAGAACTACGGCACAAAGATGAAGGGATGTCAAAAATAGTTATCAAGGAATTATGGACAAACAAAGCAACAAACAGATAAAATAAGGTAAAAAAAAATACTCAATGTATTCATTATAACAACCCAAATGTAAATATTTACTAGAATAGGTTGTGAAGGCAATTTGTGGAGACAGAGAGAGAGAGAGAGAGAGAGAGAGAGAGAGAGAGAGAGAGAGAGAGAGAGAGAGAGAGAGAGAGTATGAGAGAGAAAGGAGGATGAGAAGGAGAGGGATGACCCTACCTGTCACACGTGAAGAACACAAGAAAAATTGACGATTTCCTGAAGGAGACAAGAGCGTCCCGTTGCCTTGGAGTCATCGAGGCTGTGAGGCGAGGTAATCAAAGAGGTAATTCACTTCCTAACACAGCGGCTCTCAAGGACTTAGCGTCGCGTTTCCTCACTACTATTACAGACCCTAATTCACCTTGATTGTAGAGTCGTTTCCTTGCGTTCACAAATCGCAAGAGCTTGTGAGAAAATTGCATTGTCTCGGCGACACAAAAACGTTCAAGAGCGTTATTAGCATTATCTTTTTTTTCTCTCTTAAAGGATATACGTATTTACTTTACATGCTTACGTTGTATTCTTACGTGGAACTGCACACCTTCTAATCTCCACATCAAGTAAAAATCCGTGTGTACTACTGCAGTGTTTCTTTCAAAATACGAACACGCAAAGAAAATGTAAATATGAGGAAAAAATGTGCTTGATCATCTTAGATTAAGGAAATCTGTTTTTTTTTTTTTTCTGCTTCATGCGCGGTATTTTGGTCCCGTCCTCTTGCGGTTATTCCCATAAAGAAGCCTCTTTTAGACAAATGCACACCGATCTGCTGCAGAATGTGATACTAGAATTATTCTTATTACACTTCATTACTCACTCGTAAAATTCTCGTAACGGATGGAGGGGATGAAAACACAACGCTTAATATCACACTAAACGTATCGTGAGGAATGACCGTAATTCTAGATCAGAACAGAAACTCAAACTAGTTGTACTTTTACTGGTGAGTAATGATACCACCAATTTAACGTATTGGCCATAAAAGTCGAGGGTTGGTGTTGAAACGTTACATCACTAAACACGAGGATGGAGTCACAGTGCTATCATTTTCATACCTGAATCTGAGAGAATCTTGGATCGCTATACTCCTTACGATTCAAGTCCCTGTGCTGAGTGTAAAAAGCAGCCATTCACTGAACTATTAAGGAACTATCAAACGTACTAAAGGCAGAATGGTTAAGTACCATCAGAGTAGGTGATGGATAAATGTATTTCGTTAGAGTGAGAAAAGAGTGAAAGGAGTGAGATGTGGAGCTCTGCCAAAGGAGGGGAAGGTGTGAGGCTTAAAGAGGATAGATTTAGGCTCTTATTCTTAAGCACTTCGTTGTTTCTTAAGACAATCACAATTACACAATCCTTTCCTGACTTTGATCAGAATCATAGACACATACATCCCCTCCAGAAAAGAATAAAAAATAAATAAATAAATACATAAAGAAAACAATAAAATTTTCACTTGAGCCATTTCAAAGTAATCAAAATAAAACACTGCAACATTTGAAGCATTTGAGAATTCGGACCTGTGAGTAATGCCTGAAGTAGATAAAATAATAAATAAAATAAACAAAATATAACAAAGCAGCGCTGGGAACTTGTGATATAAAAGAAAATGTAGGTGGTGGATGTTGTTTTGTTTGAGCAAAGAAATGGGACGCTTTCCTACCAGGGGGTCGTAGGAATGATCCGTATCAACACAAACGACCTTCCGCTTCCTGAGATTAGCGCGGGACAGTAACAGAGTGCTTCCTTCCCTCGCACACCATGATTATAGTTAGCATTGCAAAATTGAGGGATAGATGAAAAGTGTGGATCATTTGTCTGCTAATTACTTTATAATCTGCGACTTCCTATGCGGGTCACGGTGATCAGAATGTCAATAAGCTGTCCTTCCTTTATCCAGCCAAACTATGGTGTCTCCCGGCTCTGTCTTTCCCAAGGTGCATGTCACTTGATCCACGTGGATAGGTATACACACAGACAAACACACACACACACACACACACACACACACACACACACACACACACACACACACACACACACACACACACACAACCACTTCTAATGCAAACCATTATTAACATCACTGCTACACTAACCCACAAATTTGGTCTCTCACATACATCCACATCCACACGTTCAGTCAGCTATACACACATACAGTACACCACTACTGCCTTCACTTCACACTAATCCAGGTTGCAGCTAACAACATATACACACGCACCCATCTACGCACAGGAAATAAATAAATGAATAAATGCAGTCTTATCTGATATGAGTAGAGCATTTTTTTTTGTCGTTAGTGAAGGCACACACACACACACACACACACACACACACACAATCTCTCTCTCTCTCTCTCTCTCTCTCTCTCTCTCTCTCTCTCTCTCTCTCTCTCTCTCTCTCTCTCTCTCTCTCTCTCTCTCTCTCTCTCTCTCTCTCTCTCTCTCTCTCTCTCTCTCACTCACACACACACACACACACACACACACACACACACACACACACACACACACACACACACACACACACACACACACACACACACACACACACACACACACACACACACACACACACACACACACACACACACACACACACACACACACACACACACACACACACTAATTTGCTGTATATATTAGCGAACAGTATCCGTTTCCTTCCTGTTCAGTGTATAAAATGATGCCATTTTAAAGGAGTTACGTGACTGCTGCTTCCTATCCATAAGTCTGCACTACGGTAGTTCCTCGAATCACGTCCTCAAATATGACTTGCCATTATTTCCAGCATTGTCAAGCAGTGTTTGGTGATGTTTAACTGAAAATTATCGTGTGAAGGCAAAAAGGAAAAGTAAAGAAAGGAACACAATAAAGAAGGGTAAGTGGGCTTGTTAATGATAGTGGTGACGAGAGAATATCGCACTGTGATAAGAGGGAGAACAGAAAACGAGAAAAAAATATAAGCAACTGTAGTACGCAAGAATAATGGCGGCTGTGGAAGAAAAAAAAAGATGATATTTTAAGCGGACTGAATAGTAATGCGGATGAGGTGATGGTGTGAGGGTGAAAGTGTACTGGCGAAAGTGACACGGAGATGAATAGTGATGAAGAAAGTCGGTGTCTTTAATATAGATAAGTGTGCTATCTAACATTCAAAACTAATGATGTACTTTTGTGTTCATATTCCGCTCAGTAACAGATCACAGTACTTACCACTGGCGGCAATAGTTAAGATATTATTGGCTAATTACTTACAGTGCGGTAACTTAAATGGTCAGCCAAACAGGATCATCATAGCTCATGCGGAGAGGTAACTGTGAGGTTGCGCTGTGAGAGACAGGAAACTGCTGGGAACAATATTTTCTGTGGGGAAGCCCGCAGAGGGAGTCTCGGTGGCGGAGAGGCAAGGAAGGAAGAGATGGTAGCCTGCAGACGACCTCGCTGTTACGAGGCAGCTTAGTCGAATGTCTTTTAGTTCATGAGAATCAACGCCGAATCGATGGTGGGCTATGGCGCTTGGAAGATGGAGCTGGCAGTGGCCACGGCAGGGATCAGTCAATATTAGTAGGAAGAGAGGCAACAGCGGAGGCAGCAGCAGCAGCAGCAGCGTCGGCATTGGCGGCAGCAGCGGCAGCCGTGGCGTGAATGGCGTGGCGTCACCGGGACAGTTGTCTGCCGTGACAGTGACGGATGAGGACACGGCGGAGGCTCCCTGGCCGCCGATCCTGCCCACCGATAACCCAGGCTTTCTCCCCCACCCGCCCGCCCGCACACCCGCACCCTACCTCTGCCTTCCCCGCCCGTGCACCACCCACAGACCACCCGCACGGACATCGCCACGTTTACTCTACTCCTCCTCGCCTTCAGGTTCTCGTACGAACTTATCATCCACCCTGTAGGCACGTCTCCACCTCCTCTAACAACACCAGCCCGCTTACCACACCCAAATGGTCCACAACATTCAAAAGTTTTCACAGTACAACCTGCTCTCCACACAATACCACTCCACTATACTGCGTACGTACATAAAAGAATAAAGACATACTCCTTGAGGTGGATCCTCCTCCCTTCGTTATGGATTGGAGGAGGCACAAAAAACGAACTTATCCACAAGTAATCTAACCCCAACCTACATTCCCCTGACACCCAATGTAAAGCTTCTAGATAATTCACTAATAGGATAAGACGGAAAAAAAACTAGGAAGCAAATTAACAGAATAGAAACAGTATAACGACACCAAGGAAAACATCTGATAATTATACTTAGGAAAGCTTATATGTTAATTTGGTGTCACATTGAAGAGCACTCGTCCGGAACATGCAGCTTAAAGTATTAGTATTTAGATGATGCCATGCGTGCAATCCTCTTTTGGAACCACTATCACCATCACCACCATCACCACCAACACCACCACCATCACTACCATCGCCACCACCACCACCATCACCACCACCACTACTTCAACACCGACCATCACCACCAGCCCATAAACAACCACGTCTTAAGCTTCTCTCCTGCTCCACCATCACTATACATCGCCTCCACCTCCTCTTGCTCGTCCACCTTCAGTACCTCTGTAGCTTTCTTTTCTTATTCTCATGTTTTTTTCTCTTCTACTTCCTCTTTGTTTATGCTCTTTACTTGTTGCATTTTCCATTGTTCAAATAAAAAAAAATGGTGAGTCAACATACACACACACACACACACACACACACACACACACACACACACACACACACACCAGATGCCCCGCAGTTACATCATCTCGCAGTCTGGTATGCTGTGCAGATCTCCATGGACAAAACTTTTAAATATATAACCTTCTATGAGCGACACTGATTGAGAAGGTGTATGTAAATCCCAGGAGGAAATTAGTAAAGGCAGAGGAGGAAGAAAAGAATGGCGAGGAAGACGTTTTTTTTCATATTTTCTATTAGTTTGATCAAAATTATGTACACTTTTTTTTCGTGCATTTAGATCTTCCTTATTTATTTATATTTATCTATTTTTCTATGTTCATGTAGCAAAAATACTGATCAAAAATCTTTACTTGCTACATTTATTCTATTATTGAAGTTTTCTCTATTTCATACACGCGTTTTTTTTTTTTCTTTTATGACTCGTCCTTTCTTTCATTTTACATCTGATCCTTCCATTCCTTCATATGTTTTTCATGACTTTCTCTTACTGTTTTTTTTTTATTCTTCATTTCCTTCATAAAAAATAAACATATTTTCAATGATGCAAATAATTCCTAATCCTTATCTTCTTTCATACAGACACAGTTCCCTTCTCATCTTCTTCCCCTCCTCTACCTCCTTCCTACTCACGTCCTTCCCATCCTAAAATTAATTACTCCCTCGTCTTCCGCCCGCGTCTAGAGACCACTGCATGAATCAGGCTCCTCCTTTATGCATGAGGTCGACCCGCCTTGTCTGGGATCTAAGTCCATTAACAGATTTTTCCTCGAATTCGTTGGGTGTTCTTGTTTTGTCAGATGAAACTCTCTGTGCCTCGAATTCAGTTTTGCAATTTTGTTTCCCTTCTCTCTCTCTCTCTCTCTCTCTCTCTCTCTCTCTCTCTCTCTCTCTCTCTCTCTCTCTCTCTCTCTCTCTCTCTCTCTCTCTCTCTCTCTCTCTCTCTCTCTCTCTCTCTCTCTCTCTCTCCGTGGAAGGAAAACTCGTGATTATCGAGCACATGAAAGGGTGAAAGAGCGAATGTCGAACATGTTAGTTTCTCAAGATATTTATTTATTTACTATAGTTTTATCTCACCGAGTGTAATTGTGTTTTGATGAAGAATTCTAACTTTCCTTCAGAAAGACAACCTGATATTTATTTTTTCATTTATTTTATTTATTTTTTTTTTATATATAAATGAAACGGATATTGATGTACATACTATTTTGTAAGTCTTAAGATACTCATACGATTTATCATTAATCACCCTCGTACATGAATTGAGCTTCCTTTCTATATATTTCTCTGGGAAAAAAATTTTATGTCGCAAGTGGAAGAAAATGAAAGAATAAATACCAAATGTGTTCAATGAGTTATATTCTGAAAATGTTCAATGATATATTTTCCTTATTGGATGCAAGCGTGGTGTTGTACTTTGAAGTGTTAGGAGCGCTGTGTGACGTAGCGCGGCGAGTTGTTTGAAGTGGTATATGTAATTTTAAGCCACTCTGGGCGGGCTCGGTTCAAGCTCGATCTTGTAAGACTAAGCGGCCAGATCATTCCTGCTGCGCCATCACCAACACTCTCGATTCCTTTTGTACTTCATTTTTTACTCTCCTTCCCGTGTATGCTTTAGTCTTTCTAGTGTAGTGTTTCCGTTTCTTGTTATCGTATCATTCCATCAACGCTATTTTCTTTATATTACTTCGCCTTAGCGGCATAGTGTTTCCGTCACTCTTTTTTTCATCATTTCATCAACGTTATCTTCTTATGGAATATCATCTGCTGCCCCTCCGCACAAACTAAACAGTGAAATGAAGGACGCTGCGGTCTGTTTAACACACATCCCTGAGTCCTCACCAACTTAACACAACACCACAGCCTCTCCACAACCACCATCAACACTACCCTTACCATCTCTCTCTCTCTCTCTCTCTCTCTCTCTCTCTCTCTCTCTCTCTCATCTTCCTTCATCCCTCCTTGGTTGGCTGGTGTTGTTGCCTCGCCTCCTCCTTCCTTCCTTCGTTCGGGGGCCCCTCAACATGGCCGTATCAGAAACCATCATTGTTTAATATAACATCAAGAGCCATTAATCAGCGTCCCGTCATCTATCCTTTGTTAGGGCCTGGCTGACATAATTATAGGGGACAACTAACCAGTGACGAGCAGTGAGGTGCCGCTCTCGGATAGATCCATCATATGTCAAGACGCATCCAGAACCGGGGAGGAAGGGCGGGGCGGTGGAAAAGGGCCAGAGGGGAGGAAAAGGGGGATTGAAGGGGAAGGAAGGGAGGGGAAGGAGTAGCTACGGGTCTATAGGGGGAGGAAGGAAGGGGCTAGGGTCGTGGAAAGAGGGAAGGAAGGAGGGTGAAGAATGAAGTTAGGAGGCAAGGAAGGCAAAATGGAGGAAGTGAGTGTAAGGGACGGAGCGGGAGATGATGAAGAAATGGACGGATGGAAGGTAAATTGAATTATGAAAGGGGAAAATGGATGTCGAGGATCACAAGGGACCCAGTAACTTTTCCACACAGACAGACGGATCCTGAAAGTCACTCCTTCACATCACTTGTCCATGCGCTACGTACAAGCAAACACTCACAGGATTATTGGATAAGTAGGTGCATGTTGTACTGAATGGAAAACTACAAACTAAGAATACCTACAACCCAAATGTCAAATGAATCAGATGCAATTATCTAAAACTATTACCTAACTAAATTGAACTTAATGTAGCCTAATAAGACTGCAAAACAATGAAACATAAAACGAATAGCAAACGAATAAGCCGACAATTAATCAAAACAATATTACGCCGGAAATGGAATAACTTTTATGATAAGTACAGAAAGTTATCCATGGTCGTATTTCTTTTCAATTTGCCGTCGAGAGAAACTGGAAGACGTGTACCCTTTACTCACAAAGACATCCCAGAACAGTGGAGTTATGAATCACGTCTTCTTGAAACCACAGACCACACCGGCCACAAAATACATCACTCAAGGACTCGACCTCCAACACAAGGCTCTTATCATCAACACACCTCCCGCAAACACAGCCCACCGTCCACAATATCACGTATACTTCAAACAACGTAACACATAAATAAAAGTAGAATAAATAAATGAAGTAACACACAGCACCTTTTCTTCAAGTAACACGGAACTTCCACAACGAAACACCAGTGATCTTAAAGCAATATACAACCTGGGTAACACACACTACCTCTTTTCACGCAACACAAAAGTTTCAAAACAAACAAAGCCATTTCACGCAATATAACAATACTATAACACACATTACTCTTTCCACCAAAAGATTATTATAACACAAACTACGTTTTACGCAACAAAATATCACACGCTATAACTTATAATACCATAAACCGCCAAACTACTGTAAATTATTAAACAAACAACTATCCTGCTCTATACGCCATCTCGTGCAAAGCCAAGTTATCAAAAAGAAGAAAAGACTTACTACGATCATTAATACTTTTCTATGCATTCTAGAACGCCTAATTCCGAGTATGCATTTTTTCTTTTTCAATATTGGAGAGGGAGAGAGCTAGAGAGGGAGGAAAGAGTAATGAAGTAATCGAGAGTAAGTGGAGAGGAAGGGAAGGAGGAGGGAAAGGAGGGAAGGTCGGGCCGGGAAGGAAAGGAAGGAAAAGGGAGAGGGGAGCATGGAGAGGGCGATGGGAGAGAAGCAGGAGGGCAAGTTGTAATGATGGAAATGTATGCGTGTGTGATGAATTATGATGAAGACTAATGATGGTATGATTTCCTTGGACAGGCTGAATTAAACTCCTTCCTTGCATCTTTCCGATCCTTCAGCTATCCTTCACTGCAAACACTCCCACCAGTAACGCGCCTCCTCGCTGACTAACAACCTGAGGCTTATTGCTTCATTACAAAACTTCATTTCCCCAATAGAAAACAACGATATGATGTGAATACAGAGAGAGAGAGAGAGAGAGAGAGAGAGAGAGAGAGAGAGAGAGAGAGAGAGAGAGAGAGAGAGAGAGAGAGAGCAAGGGAGAAAGAGGAAAAAAGCACCAGCGGACATTGACAAATACTGAAGCACTGGTCAGACATGCACTTCTTCCTTCACACTTCACCATCGACTCACCATCTAGCCTTCATTTCTCCCAGCTGTACACACAAACCTTTCTCATTCAACGGCACTCATAACTTTAAGTCATCGTTGTATTTTCTTTCTTCCTGCATTTCCTGGACTCATTTTTACTTTCACCTGCCCTAGTTTCTGTCTTCTAGTTTTTAGTGGGCTTAGTTTCAGCTCTTCAGTGTTTGGTGTCTTGGGTGAGGGAGGTTGTAGCTACAGGGACCGATGAAAGCTTATTTGGAGCCCCGGTGACCTGTCTTCCTCTACTCGTCGTCTGCTTCTTTTCTTCCCCTTCTTATGTCCACTTTCTTCTTTCTGTATTGGTATTAGTTATCTTTTTTATGGATATACTGTACATTTATCCTTCAACAATTATTTTCCCTCATTTATCAGTTTTTTTTACATTTATTTTTCTTATTCTCTTGTGTGAGATACTCAGTTACTTAAAACTGATGTTCTTCATTTCTATTTTTATATTTTTCAATACAACGGCGCCATTAATTTCCTTTTGTTTCAATGACGTGCTGGCTTGACATTTTCATCATGGCCTGCATTTCTTATCATGGCTTCATTTTCATTCATCGACCTCCATTTTCAAAGCCGCGGGTTCTTTCATCATTCCCTTCAATTATAATCGTCACCCTTGCCCTTTCCTTTCATTTGAGTTTTCCACTTCCCTTTGTTCCACTCTTTCCCCTTCCCTCTAGCATCCTCCGCCTCTCACACTCGCCTTTCCTCCCCTACTCCCCTGGCGTCCCCTGACACCCTCCACACAACCATTAGGCCCCCTGCACGTCGAGCCATCTTGAATACCGACCATCAGCGTCATGACGAGTTAATCATAAAACCGCCAAACCCAAAATGGTGGTTGTTCGGTACGTAGGAGAGGCGAGCTTTGACGAGAGTATGAAGATAAGGAAAGGAGAGGAGAGATCCAGGAAGGACGCTGAGAATGACGACAACGCGAGGATACTTACTTGGTTACTAGGAAAGGTAATTTTTAGGGAATGCATTGCTGATTAAGAAATAAATGGCAGCAGACGTTTTCTTTAAGGGTATTGATTTGTAAGACTCGTGTCATAATTTCAATACAGGTATGTGTACATTAACGAACTATTCAATAAGTTTGAAAACACTTACATGTACTAGACTTAATGAAAATGATGAATTTCACAACTTTCTCACATTATCCATCAAGAAAAGGATCCTGTGGCGATTGAAGAGACGTTAATGAAAGGATAATTTAATCTGAAAATAAATATAATAATCCAAATGACGAAATCAAACAACAATGAGATTAATTATTACACAACATTCAAGGTCTGACCTGTAGACAAACTCAGGTGAAGGACACAAACCAACCCTCGGAGGAAGCTAAGAAAAAAAAGGCAGAAAAAAAAGGGAAGACACGTAGACCCTCCTGATCGGTGGGCGAGAGAGCGACAACAAATATGATACATTAAGCAGGATTCATAAAAAGACACCTTGTCATTTGAGGGCTGATTATACTCCAGCTTTTTGCTTTGCACCTCAGACAGGTTATGATAATTGGGTCAAAACTAGTCGCCGAGTGCTACATCATCGTGATAAAAACATCTGCCCTATCTGGACGGCGATTCCCTGCCGCGGAGTGGAGGCAGTGTCAGGAGGACTCTCTACTATTTATGAAATCGCCTCTCCAAGTCAGGAAGAAAATGTCATCTTATACAATACCTGTTCGTCTGCCTTACAGTGTGTGGCGGACGCATTCTTCATTCATCTCGTGTCTTTGATATGCTTACGCTGATTTTTTTCCTTAGAATATTTCCACTTTCCTTTGCTGAATTAATCTTTGAGGAAAATAAAAGTTAATAAGAACTATCAATTTACAGTATAATATTAGTATTGCTGTTGTTTTGCTGTTGCTACTACTACTACTACTACTACTACTACTACTACTACTACTATTGCTGCTACTACATTACTTGTACTACTACTACTACTACTATTATTTCTACTATTACTACTACTACTACTACTACTACTACTACTACTACTACTACTACTACTGCTGCTATCATTATTACTACATTACTAGTATTACAACTACAACTACTACTTCTACTACTGCTACTACTAGTACTACTACTGCTACTACTACTATTACAACTACTACTGTTGCTGCTACTGCTGCTACTACTGCTACTGCTGCTACTACTACACCACTGCCACTGCTACTACTACTACTACTACAACTACAACTACAACTACTGCTGCTGCTACTACTACTACTACTACTACTACTACTACTACTACTACTACTACTACTACCAATGCTGCTGCTGATTTCATGTATTTTCTTATTCTATTTAATCATTATTGTTTCTTTAACAATAACAACAACAGCAACAACAGCTACTACTACTACTACTACTACTACAAGTACGTATTACTATTATAAGCACAAAAAAATGCAACTACCACAGCGTCATTACTCATTAAAGGAAAAAAATCCGGCCTTTGACAGCTTTTGCATCTTAATAAAAGGGAGAGAGGGTGCATTCATGCCTGAGGGAGGGGAAGGAGGGCGGGGAAGCTTGAGGCGGGGAGGGGGTTGGGGGATCCTGAGCAAGGAGAAAAGACCTCCATTTGTCAGGGGTAACCACATGGTGTAGGCCTCAGCTAATGGCAAAAAAATCCTCATTAGGTTTGATGTATTAATGTTGGGTTTGATGTATTAATGTTACCTCAGCGTGCACTGAAAAATGGTGATGGGAGAGTGACGGGTAATGGCTGCCTCTTCTCCATTAAGGTGTGGGGGTGGGAGGAGGAGGGGGAGACTGGTGCCCCATCCCCCATACTTTATACAATAACCAGCACACCACCTCCATCACCACAATTACTACAACTATCGCTCACCTCTGCCGTTGTCACAATCACTACCACCATCAACCCTTCTCCCCCTCCCACGACCGCCACCGACATAACAACCTCCAACAACTCAACCACTGTCATCAAACTTTGCTCCTCAACACAGCCATGATAACCGAGTCACTCCCTGCTTATTGGAAGTGTGAGTGAGAATTACAGTTATTTTCTCCCCTTTTTAATCATATAGAAAGTTTTGTCAAGTTGGATTATCATTTTTTTTTTTTTTTAAGGAATAGTAGGGAGATATGTGGAATTTATCTGGTTGCTACGCTTCTGGGTCGCGCGTGTGTGTGTGTGTGTGTGTGTGTGTGTGTGTGTGTGTGTGTGTGTGTGTGTGTGTGTGTGTGTGTGTGTGTGTGTGTGTGTGTGTGTGTGATAATTTGAGGTACATTTGCGTGTTTTGAGGGCTGAGGGAGATAGGGGAAAAGCCATTTGCTTAATTCGTGTCACACACACACACACACACACACACACACACACACACACACACACACACACACACACACACACACACACGTTACACAACAGCTACAATAGTAAAGATACAAGAAACAACAATAAAAGTAATATCATATCAGTCAACAACAACAATAAAAGAATCATACATAATCAACAACAGCAGCAACAACAATAAAAACACACATTTTCATCACCAAACATTACAACTCCAACAACAACAACAACAACAACAACAACAACAACAACAACAACAACATCATCATCATCATCGTCATCATCATCAACAACAACAACAGAGAACGAAAAACACAAATAAAAAAAATAGACAAAAAATCCTTTGAAAAAGCTTACTAAAATCAATTACGTTTGAGAGAGAGAGAGAGAGAGAGAGAGAGAGAGAGAGAGAGAGAGAGAGAGAGAGAGAGAGAGAGAGAGAGAGAGAGAGAGAGAGATGCAAACCTTCCCTATCTTCTACTAGTCCCGTGACAACTCAAGCGGGAGGGCGTTTCTTGTAAGCTCACAGAATGGAACTTTAATGATCGCGAATAATGAGACCGCGAAACATTATGCCGCATGATCCAAAGGGAGTGACCGTGATTGGTGGACGGGAGCCAATGGGAGGCCGCCGTGCCCTCATCTGTCTTGTTTCGACGTCCAGGAAAACGATGGCTTGTTCTTTTTTTTTTCTTTTTTTTTTCTATATAATTCTCTGTGCTTGTTTATCTTGTTGTTATCGTGTGTTCTTCTTGTCAGTACCGTTTGTTAACTTTTCTGTGTGTGTGTGTGTGTGTGTGTGTGTGTGTGTGTGTGTGTGTGTGTGTGTGTGTGTGTGTGTGTGTGCGCTTGTCATTACTGTTGTGTTTGTCTTTACGTACGATTGTTTGTATGTCTTTAAAACATCACGCGTGCATTTCAGTTATATTCAAAGTTACATTCACTTATTGATTTTCACTCATTTTCAAAGAGAAATGGATATAAAATAAAACCATTATTTTTCCTATGGTGCCAATGCCATGTTTTTATTTCTCGATTTAAGATAATCCACTGAAAATTTATATACATAAGCCATTTTTCCATGCATTATCAAAGCTTCATTTCCATATCACATCAGTCATTAAAAGATAGAAGCTTTATTAATGGAACACAGAATAGTATGGTTAGCAGCATCTAAGTTTACAAGCCACTCAATTTTACACTTTAATACATATTAACATATATTATCATAACTTTACCAATTTGAACCATTGTATTTATTCACTTACACTACTTAAAACATCGTTACATTGATTCTTCTTAATAAAAATGTTTAGAGAAGTTTCCCATTGGCTCCCCTTCGACCCAACAGAAAATGGACCCCTGGTAACTTGGGCGGCCCCTTCCCGCGTGGTAAAAATTAATGATTCTCGAACGTCAGCCTCAAAACGCTGTGTAGATATGGCTCGATAGCTCGGGATAATACACAATGTAATGAACTGCGAGAGTGACACGGGACTGACGGGGGCCGCGGAGGCAGGAAGCAGAAGGGCAGGGAAGAAAGGGAAGGAAGAGGAGGAGGAGGAGGAGGAGGAGGAGGAGGAGGTATGGGTCGATGTTCAAGTGAGGAAGGTTGGTGGTGGTGAGGGTGATGGTGGTGAACGTGATAGTGTTGTTGGTGGTGGTGGTGATGGTGGTGGTTGTGGGAGAGAAGGAGTGGTCGCTTTTGCTATGGGGAGCATGAACTGTAAAGGAATGTGTGTGTGTGTGTGTGTGTGTGTGTGTGTGTGTGTGTGACCTCGCTCTCGTGTGGGTACTGGAAGACTTAGCTGCAACTTAATAATAAATAGTAATGGCAAGAAAACTACTAAAAACACTGAAAACAACAAATAAAGTAACAAAACGGCAACAAAAAAGAATTAAAAACTTCCCTCTTCAAAACAAAAACAAAAACACGACAATAAAAACTAATAAACAAAGCCAACCAATCCACGAGCATTCCTAGAAGTCTCGAGTAGTTCGGAACAAAATTACAACAAGACGAAGACGAATTACTGAACAGTGAAGAGCTCGGGGATGGCAGGAGCTGAATTGAGCCATTGACGGAACACTAACTTTCTTTTGAGCTCCGAGAGATAGTATTGTTTGGGCTCCGACATAAACAAGGCGATTACCTCACCCTCGGAGGCGCCCCACCGTACCATTGATCTAATTGACTCTTGGCACGCGAGGAGCCGACCCTATACGCGGCCGGTGGTGGCGCCGCTGCGGTCCTCGGTAGGTAAACAAAGAGGCCACCTTGTTGAACACTACAAAGACTCGAGGATATGGTACGCTGGGGGAAGGTTCAAGGTTCTTAGGTGGTGCCAATTAAAAGAAAAGAAAGGAACCTGAGAAGTCGTGTGCGAAAAGCTAAAAATCTGAAATCAATCTCTTTTAGTTAACGTGATATGGTTAAAAATGATAATTAATTTGAGAGAGAGAGAGAGAGAGAGAGAGAGAGAGAGAGAGAGAGAGAGAGAGACGTGGGTGTGACTGAAGATTAGACGAACTCTGTGCCCTCCTTCCATTGTTCTCGCGTCGCCTCGTCAATCAATCACCATGTTGCAGAAGTGAACTCGTCTCCTCTTGAACGCTCACCCCGCCACTCTGGAACACACGGCCCTGGAACACACGCCACCCTTCGCCTCTTATTGTACTTTGACACGCAAACACACGCCGAAGGTTCCATATTTTTAGAAAGCCGGAGGATGAATGTTTGACGTCATTTTAAAACGAAAGAATGATGAGTCGGGAAATATATTTTTTTTGTACGAACTGAAGTTTATATTTGCCTAAAGAGAACGTTTTTATTTTCTTTCTATAACCTACCTTTCTTAATGTAACTTATAACATTGTCTTTTGCTTTTATTCCAACACTCCTAACAGAGATTCAAATGATTAGTCTCTCTCTCTCTCTCTCTCTCTCTCTCTCTCTCTCTCTCTCTCTCTTACCTCGGTGAACAATGTACAAAGAGCTGGTCAAGGTGGGCCCATTATTAAGGTCTACTGATTGCCTGCTTAGCCTCAGTAAAATGCTAATTGGTTCAACAGTTATGAAAAATGGATGGATTCCAGACGTGCTGGCCCCAAAAGAGAGAGAGAGAGAAGAGAGAGAGAGAGAGAGAGAGAGAGAGAGAGAGAGAGAGAGAGAGAGAGAGAGAAGCAAACTGAATAAAAGACAAATGCATGCATACATACATATATGAAGTATATATATATATATATATATATATATATATATATATATATATATATATATATATATATATATATATATATATATATATATATATATATATATATATATATATATATATATATATATATATATATATATATATATATATATATATATATATATATATATATATATATATATATATATATATATATATATATATATATATATATATATATATATATATATATATATATATATATATATATATATATATATATATATATATATATATATATATATATATATATATATATATATATATATACAGTATATATACACTGGTTGACTAAGAACAATGCAAAATGCTACACAAAAGCAGACAGAAAAACAAAGAGACAAACTGATACAAGCAGACAGACGAACATTAACAGAAAGACGACAGACTCAGACTAAATTAGACAAACAAAAAGACATGCGGAGACAGAAAAATGAGGAGGAAGGAGTGAAAGTGTAAAAGAGAGTTACTTAAATGACTTTATTAGCTCAGTAAATTCATCATCATGCGAACAACTTCCACGAACTACCTTCTAAGTGGATACTTGCTAACAGTTAGTAAACAACAAATGCAACACAAATTATAAGCCAGTCACAACTAAAATAAACACTCAAGTCTAAATTATTTCATAGCAAAACTAAATTACATAATCACGCAACATTAAGTAATTATCTAGATGTAAAAATAATGTTACTTAATGAACACTGCGTCATTAAGTCCGGGTCATGTCGTGTCGAGGGCGGGAGGAGGTGCGGCTCACCCATCTGTCTAGATTACTCTCTGCTGCTCTTCTATTGGATTAATACCCGGCGGAAGGCATACGTCATCCCCTGCAGCCACCAATCACGAATTAGTCCTATGTCTTTATTAAGGCTAGTCAGAATTTAACCTTGCAATGGTTGTTATTAATGGAAAAGTCAATACACTGAAGGTAGGAATAATTGGAAACAAACTATATTGCATCACGCTGAGGGAAAAAGTAAATAAATACACTGCACGTTAGTTCTCCCCCATCCCGCCCCTCCCCCAAAAAAAAAAACGAGAATTTTTTCCTATTAACGAAAAATTAGATAACAGACTGTATTCAAAGCAAAACGAAAAAAAAAAAGAACATATGATAAATAAGAAGATAAACAAACAAGCTGAGGAGACACACATGGTACTAAACAAAACTAAAAACAATAGAATCCTTACATGATAATAAAAACAAAAAATAATAATCCAATAATAACAGCAATGCAGCAACCTTAATATACAGGAGAGTCATGCTAACAAAAAAAAAAAAGAAAAAGAAAATAAAAACAAAGCAAGCATCATCATCTCGCCACATAATCGCCATCATCAGGTCATTTTCGCCACGATCACACACACACACACACACACACACACACACACACACATACCACCACCACCACCAGTACCAGCATGGCCAATCAAAGAGGGTGCGCGCCGCTGTTCCCTCCTCCACCAATCCCGGATGAGTCGCGTTCTGCAAGTGGCAATTTGGTGGAGAATAACAATAAAATACAACTTCTTATGAGCCTTGCTTCCCTGCCTCGTCCTCGGCTCCTTCCCCGCCATTTTGTCTGTCAGGAGGCACGTGAGAGAGAGAGAGAGAGAGAGAGAGAGAGAGAGAGAGAGAGAGAGAGAGAGAGAGAGAGAGAGAGAGAGAGAGAGAGAGAGAGAGAGAGAGAGAGAGAGAGAGAGAGAGAGAGAGAGAGAGAGAGAGAGAGAGAGAGAAAGAGAGAGAAACATTGACAGATACAGACAGACAGACACAGACAGAAAAAAAAATAGACGAAAAAAAAAAGTTGAAAGCATGTAACAAGAAAAAAAAAATTGAAATGATACGGAAACGAAGAAAAAAAAAAAAAAAAGGGAGTGAATTAAATTGTGGAGATACCAGAATAGTGTAGGAAAAGAGTGAAACAAGAACAAGATATTTTCAAAAATGGCGAACCGGGCCGGACGAAGCGGAATAATCTAAGATGTGATAAATTTCCTCGACAACAGATCCATTAACATGCCTAAGGATCCCGAGGTACTAAAGAGCCGCGTATAAAAGTGGGGAAGACTCTCTGCTTCTTAAACTACTCGGCCATTATCACTCTGGGACCATTTATAATGTTGATAACAGGCGACATGCAAACGAGCACAAGCGACCCTGATGCTGCTCTCTCTCTCTCTCTCTCTCTCTCTCTCTCTCTCTCTCTCTCTCTCAAAAATAGAGTGTATATAATGATTTCCTTTAAGAATTATATATTTTTTTCTCTTCATTCTCTTTGTTTCGTTATATATTTAAAGGATATGTGTGTGTGTGTGTGTGTGTGTGTGTGTGTGTGTGTGTGTGTGTGTGTGTGTGTGTGTGTGTGTGTGTGTGTGTGTGTGTGTGTGTGTGTGAGAGAGAGAGAGAGAGAGAGAGAGAGAGAGAGAGAGAGAGAGAGAGAGAGAGAGAGAGAGAGAGAGAGAGAAAGTTGACACAGAGCACGCGCGAATACACACACACACACACACACACACACACACACACACACACACACACACACACACACACACACACACACACACACACACACACACACACACACACACACACACACACTTTGTCTCAACTCATCAATCACGCGAACTAGAATGTCAAATATTCAAACATTTACGTTCACGTCTATCGCATTACTCGCCATCCATTCCCGTCTCCACCAGTAGCAGGGCAAAATAAATATCCGTGAGTTTAAACGTGTCTTGAACCTGTGTACTTTACGTCGTTAAATTATCCAGGTGACTTTGCCATTCTGCGCTGAAGTGACATAACCTAGCGCGGCCTCATATCAGCATCGATTATGCACACTCCTTCCTTCAAGCAATCAATAGTATCTCTAATTCTTCTTTATTCTTTTTCAGGGATCCGCCTGGTCGTGGTAACTCATATGCAGATAATGTAGCCAGCGAGAGTGAATGGCTATGTTGATCGTATGAGGTACTGCGACTAGGGTGTACCGGTGGACCCTCCCCCTGTCACTCACGGACCTGATGAACGGATTACCCCACGGACTACGCCACAACGTCGACTTCCGAGCACCCACCAGCACCCACGGCGAGGGGACTGCCACCAAGACTCGAGCAAAACATGCCGTATGAAGAAGCGGGAAGATTTCATGCGCTAACACACAGAACTTAGAAATGTGTTTTTAAGAGTATTTGGTGTGTGGTGTAAGAATTTGTACTTATGAAAAGTTATTAAAGCAAGTGATGATTTTCGGCAATAGGATCTGAATAAGTGTTAGTGACCGAAAATGAAAAGTGTAATATCACTGAAAATCTAAATTATGTAAAACCCACAAAACCTGGTTAAACTCAATGACATTGGAAATGTGGAGAAAAGGGTTTAAATAATGGAGTAAAGGTAATGAAAATACAAGCATGCAAGAAGAAACTTGGAAAAAGAACAACGAAATCATTTTCAAACATTTAAATGTATCATAAAAAAAAAAAACGAAGAAACATGAAGCAAAGTAATACAATAGGCTCAGCGTGAAAAACGTTTTGTTAAGTGAGATATACAATATCAACAAATAATCTCTGAAAAAACGTGATTTGTTACAATTAATGCTAAAACAAATTAATGCTTTATAATATACTTTTGAGTCATTGCAAATAATGACACTGTAATGATTTCATATTGATTTATTTGCACAAATTTCAAGGGCTACTTAAGACACATTTGTACGCCACGTTTCTTCAGCTGACAAATCTGTTCATGAACACCTTGGTGACAAAAACAAAGTTTGAGATAAGTGAAAAAAAGAAAACGCCACGAGGGAGGAAGCAAGTGAGGCAGTGTCGTCCTCCGCTTCGGGTGCTGAAGGGTTGTGAAGCTCTTCTCAAAGCTTCTTTTTTCAATTAATTTTATAGCTCCTTTGTTGGAAGTGAATTATACTCACGTAGAGAGAACTTTCGCAGCGAACTCGGGATAAGTGCACACGTACGTCCCTCGCACGCCGGTGTGAGCGGAACCAGGTCACCTGAACCTGTTCGGAACAGCTTCGTCCTAACGTCCCCGGCTGAGTTGTGATCCCGTGCCCGAGCGGGCCGTCAGTCTGCCAAAGCTCAGTGCGATCCCTGATAAGTTGTTATAATTCTTAAGTTAGGGATATTCTTTGTCTTTTATTGTTAAGATAAAATTATTTTATTTGTTTCCTTTAACTCATTGCCAAAATGATTCCCAGATTGACTGTTAATGAAAATATAGATAAAATAATTTTAACTCGTGGGTCGGGTAACAAAAGTTAAACGGCTTACCAATTTGTTCTGTAGGTCTCCTCAGAGACGTTCATTATATGTGATGCTAAAATATGTACAGGCAGTGTTTTACACCTCATAATATATATTATTAATCTTTCCTCAAAAGTGAACCACGTTTCACTCTGCAGACTAAATGAAGAGGTTATTCCCCAAAGGACCGTCACAAACATCTCAAATGTCGCACTAGCTTTTATTGACAAACAGAGAAAGTTTCTTTGATGTCAGTGCAGACAACGACTGTCCTCGGCGATAAGCAGCCATACTCTTCAAGCATCAATCTCTCCCAATACCAACACATATTACTCCCAACTTTGCAATACCCATCAGTTATATAATTTATCACAGTGGCCACACACCCCAGGACATCTGCCAGTGTTCCCCGGGCCAGACAACACCTCCCGCGAGTAAGAGACACATGTGTCGCCTGACAATGTACCAAATTAGTTCAGCCTTCAGTAGTGAGAGTCCACAAACATTAATTCCACGACATCTGTTTCTTGACATCCTTTTACTAAGAAAAAAGTTACTTTTCCGCCCCCAGCACGGGGCGACCAGACCGTGTCCTGTAGGCGGTGAATGTTTGAGCTGCTTGGCTAAGGTGAATGCCGAAGTATATATGAGCCTCATTTTGTGCAATGCTGTCCATATGGCTTTATTAAATGGTGTAAAAAGTTATAGCGATGATACTGTAATCATGGCGGTAGATTTGTTGCATAGCGGTAAGAGGTCCATCCCTCCCTCCATATCTGTATCCTTGTTATTCATTCCCTGTCGTTTCTCCTTTTCATCCTGCTTCTCTTCCATGCCTTAGCACTTCCTTAGCTTTATTTACCACTTCCTTCTTTTATATATTTTTTTCTATGCATTCCTTCAGATTCCGTACAGACAATGTTTCTAGTTACACTTTATTCTGGTTCATTTTATCACCTGTCACTATCGCTTCTCTGTCACTCTACCTCCCGTCCCTCCCCTTCCCGCCCCCGTGTTTCCCGGCGTCTGGCTGGTTAACTTTAAATAAAAATAATAAAAAAAAAAACATTTCATAGAAGATGCGAGATTTTTACAACATAGGAACCGATCGTAGTTTTTTTTTTTCCCCGTTGATATATTTTTGTGCCTTTATAGCGTTATTTCAGTTAGTTGTTCTTTTTTTCCGATTTTATAAAACAAATGTGTTATACTTTCTTTTTTATATAATTAACCAGATTAACCAAAAAGAGGTCATACTCTTAAAAATATCTAACAGTTAGCCCATTTACTTTTCCTCCCCTTGTTTCTTCCCTCCAGTTCCTCAATGTCTTCTTCGTTATATTGTTTCTTGGTGATCTAATCCACTTCTTTATATATAGAGGAGAACTACCCATGTTGTAATTATTATCCGCAAAACAGCTCCTTTTTTTATTTACTACACAATAAAATAGGTTTGCGTTCTGGAATACGCTTTTCAAAGTATACGATTAGTTTTAAGAGTTAAGCAATATCCCTGTAAAAAGTTGTCTACTGTAAATTAACAATGATGATAAAGATACGGATAATGATAAAAATAAAAAATCTTTCTAAAGGCATAGACCACAATTCATTGACAAAAATAAACTGTGTCCAATTAGGTCGATTCTTTTAATATCCTTTTACTTCGTGCCAACATCTGTGTAATCTATTGTGAGTCTTGAGGAACAGTGTATGGAGACGAAAGGAGGAGGAGGAGGTGGTGGTGGTGGTGGTGGTGTTTTGGTGGTGGTGGGTCATGGTCGTGTTGTTGCTGGTGGTAGTGGTGGGTGGTGGTAGTAGAGGTGGTGTTGGCGGCATCAGACCCTTTGGTACAATTACGACCAAGGCACCATTAGGGCCCGGCGCTCACCTGCCTAAACCTGGAGAACATTCCAATTAGCGCCATTAATCAAACTGGCGTAGGGTGATGAGGTTATCGACCTAAGCATAATGACGGATAATTTGTGACAATTACCGCAGTAAATGGTTAATAATTCGCTAAATTATAATATTACATAGATTACTTTCGAGAATACTCATACGACGGGTATTGAGTTTGGGATCACAGTAGATAATGATGACGAATATCATTACCAGCCATCAAACGTATATTTACATCAGAGGAGCGGCAGCACTCTGGAAGTAAGCGGAAGAAGGGAAGGCGAAGAAAATTATAAATCTAGGAAATGAGAGGATCTGCATGGAAAACAAATGAGATTTTGTACCAATTCATGACCAGCATCTTGAGGGATAAAATACTTAAAACCACATATAAGATGGAAACCACCTGCATCATTACGAACTCTCTTTTTTTAAATTAATGCAGCATAAGAAGATTTACAGGAAAAATAGTTACATTCAATACATAAACGTGACCCGGCATTCTAAACAATAGCATTACTTCAAATCACGTGAAACTTAAACGCAAGCGGAAAGAAGGAAGGACGGATATATATGTTTTTTTTTTCGTTTTTTTTTTACATAAGAGGATTCACACACAAAAAAACAAAGTAGCATTATATACATCAACAAATTTTAATATATCACACAATAATATTTAACAACTCATAAAGAAAGGTCATCTATCAGTCTAATATGATTCACAAACACGTCCACAAACTCACTACATTCATTCAATACGATTTCAAGGCCCTAATGATGAATGAAGACTCACGCCACAGTGACCACAAGAGCAAGGACTGCCTTACCCTATCACCAAAAATATCATAACAAATGCCATCGTCTTAAGTGGCCAGAGTTTGTCAGTTGGGCTATATTCACCTTCACCACCAGAGGTAACGAAGGAGGAAGTATTTATCAAATGTGTAAACAGTGTCAATATTCAAGGCTGACGTCATCACCTCGGCGTCCATCACACCTGCCACAACACACACGCTTCGAACCTTTACCTGAGCACCAAAAAAAAAAAAAAAGGAAAAGAAAAAAAAAAACACGCAATCTAGCAAGCCATATCGAGGCGCCGTGCTTACATTATAGGACCGTCTGTCGCCATTACTCAATTCACTCAAGAGGTGTCACGTGAGCCGCTCCTGAAGCCCCAATACACACCTGGTCTGCACACCTGTTTGGCACACCAGAAATATGTATGCTCGTTTGCTTAACTTCATTATCTAATCCCGACATGGTGTGTGTGCGATAACGTCTCATTAGTATCAAATGTCGAAATCTATCACGTAATTACCGCCAAACACTATTCAAAACGATATTTCTTTTTATTGGTGTAATATTTCATGTTCTTCCTGTAGGTGTGCAATAATAACACCCCGCATGTGAGGCGCCACGACCCGTCCAGGATACTGTAATGAGATAATGGTTATTTAATTGAGGCAATCTAAGTCCTCTATTCCCGGACCATCACTGTGGCTTCTTTATGCCACCGACGTTAAGATGAAGGAAGTTTTAATTGTTCAAAGGAGCTTGTGGACGTAGGTTCTGTTCCCCGCCCTTCCCCTCCCTCTACCCAATTAGCACACAGTGCATACTTAAAGTGGTCGTGTTGCGTTCATAACTTTGAAGTTTCGTGAATGGATGTATCCCAAGAGCGCAATATTAGAGATAAAATCTTCTCTGACAGCATTGGATATGAAGTATTGCTTGGCTAAACAAGATTAGTTGATAATGAAATACTTTTCGCGAAGGTGTTTCGTTAACTGTGAAGAACATGTACTTTCTTCTGATACACCTCTACTAAAAAGATTAAAAGTTATAGTATAGATCCGTACATTTCATTTTTTTTTTCATATTACATCTAAAAAAGCCACACTTAAAAAGAAAAAAAAATCATTGTAGACTAATCGTTGCAAATCTTTCATTAATGGCATTCTTATTATCATCTTCGCACTCAAACTCAGCTAATTTCTACAGAATATTCAGCTATTTCCATCACAACTCATTTTTTTCTGTCTTTCAAATCTTTGGAACTATACAGCACAACATCGCTAAGCACCCGAGTCCCCTGTCACTCATCTCAACGGTAAAAGATTGATCCAGTTCCTTCCGTCTTTCTATTGGTGCTACTATCCTTGGAACGATCTATTTATCTATCATTTACTTATCTTCTTCACTACGCGAATAAGTTTGCTTTTTAAAGTTCAAACTTGAATTTCCCTTTTCCATCAGCCTCATGTTGATGGAAAAAAACAAGCTTCTGTAATCGTCGTTCTTTTATACATTTAAACAGGTTGAAGTGAATGTGGCTTACAACACAATGCGAGGATCTGACGTAGGTACATTGATGAATTTATGGAAAGAGAAAGTAAGAGGACACAGAACTCTCGTAATACAAATATACATACACACAGGAGGAAAATAAATGGCCTACAATCTTAACACAATGGACAAGTGGCGAAAAAAAAAAACCAGGAAACAGCAATTGGCACAAACAAAACAGAATAACACAAACAACAAACTAAGTAGGTAAAAGAAATATAATGAGATACCTGACCTCACCCCGCCCACAGCCACAGCCACAGCTACAGCCGCGCCCCCCCACGCCCCACGCCCCACTTTGCCCCTTTCTGGCACCCCGTCCCGCCCGTGCTTCACCCCACCCCTCCCTCCCTCCTGCCCATCTCACTACTCAGCACTCACATTCTCGGCCGCAACACCTGCCAGCCTTTTACACCTTGAAACAAACACACTCAAGTTTCGGGAGTAACACTAAACACTTTGGGTAATGGCCCCAGAAGCGTCCCTCACCTGGCGGGCGATACAGAAGGGGATGATTACAAGCTCCCTTTAGTAAGTTATTTATGGTGATTAGAGGAGTGGCTGGATCACGTGGGGCATAACTCAAGTCCACCTTCAATAATAACTGCCCGGTGAGTTACGACGTATCGGTAAACACTAGCACCTGTCCATGGAAACGGCACGACTCCCCATAAATGATACGACGCGCTGAGGAAAAAAAATATGGATAAACGGGGAACTTTCTGATGGTTTTGTTTGTATATATTATAACAAGACAAGTATTTATCTTTCTATATTTAGACAAACGGGAAAGAAGAAATACACAAAAGTCGCAGGAAAGGGTTCATTATAAACTCCACCCAAGTGTATTACATTCATAGAGACTCTTCCATGTATATTTCACTTTGAATGAATCACTTCTTAATGGACTTCCCAAATATAAACAAACTTAACCTAACCTAGCCAAACATACCCCATTCTAACCTAACGCAACTTAATACAACCAAATGAAAACAATGATCATTTGGAGAAACCTTGCAGTTGAAATGATGAAGGAATATTTACCTGCAGGAGGAGTTGACTACATACGGTGGGGAGGGCGAGCATGGGAGGAGGATGTAGGGGGCTGAGTGAGACGTTAAGAAAAGAGCATCACCACCCTGTCAGTCTATCATCACTCGTATTTCACCAAAGGCTTATTAGTTATGGAGGTGAAAATACTTCCTCCACCACCGACCGCCTCTCGCTATGCTCTCCGATTAAGTGTCAATTGCAACATAAGAATAATTTCTGCACCAGGAGAAATTTGTGATGGACAAGGCGATGAACGACACAAGAAGCCTTTCATTATCTGACGGATTGCATTATTTGTGTTTATCAATGTGTGTGTGTGTGTGTGTGTGTGTGTGTGTGTGTGTGTGTGTGTGTGTGTGTGTGTGTGTGTGTGTGTGTGTGTGTGTGTGTGTGTGTGTGTGTGTGTGTGTGTTTTCGTAGTAGTAGTAGTAGTAGTAGTAGTAGTAGTAGTAGTAGTAGTAGTAGTAGTAGTAGTAGTAGTAGTAGTAGTTGTTGTTGTTGTTGTTGTTGTTGTTGTTGTTGTTGTTGTTGTTGTTGTTGTTGTTGTTGCTGATGATGATGTTATTGTTGTTATTGTTGTTGTTGTTTTTAGCTGCAGAACTAATATTTATTGCTGAAGCAAAAAGATCTGACATTTAGTCCTTAAGAATACATTTCCAAATTGCGGGTACTTTCAATTTCACAAATATATTAATGCTAAAAATAAAGAAAAAAAAAAAAAAAAGAGAGGAATAAAAAAAAAAAAAAAAAAAACCTGGGTATACAAAGCACCAGGAAACTGTCTCAACACTCACGGCGCCCCAAGTGTAGTCACCCCTAACGTACACATTTCTGTATACTGAGCGTCATTAGCCTAGAGCAGGTGAGGGCGGCGAGGGAGACACAAGGGAAGATAAGAAACACTGTCAGGGAGCGAAAGATGACAATGATAATAGAGGTAAAAAGAAAAATGCAAAACAATAAATGGATAAATAAATAAAACATATCAAATAAAAAAAAAAAAATTGTCACAAAATATATAGGTATCAAAAGTCACCTCCAGGAAACGCCACCCTCCGCTCACCTGGGAAGAGATAAGACGAACACTTTTCATTATACCTGCATCAGAACACTTCATTAACCTCACCACTGACTATTACCTCATGAACACTCCAACAAAACAAAAAAATAGAAAAGAAAAAAAAATACACGTTTATCGCCAGTGATGTGACACCGTTCTTACTTTTTCTTGTTTTCGGGTCCATTACTTTCAATCCTCACGTCACTCTCTCGCCTCACCCCCTCTCCCAGCCCCTTTCCCCCACAGACAGCAGGAACTCCCCCTAGATATAATCGCAGGGGATGTCACTACGCCAGGCGACTAGGAGAGGGCAGAGTGGCACTATCGTTGTTGAATGAATAGCCTGGGAGAGTTATAGCCCGTGGTGGTGGTGGTGGTGGTGGAAAGGGAGGAGGAGGAGGAAGAGGAGGAGCAAGAAGACTGACAGTAGTGAGAGAGGTGTTGGTGAGAGGGAAGGGACAGAGATGGTGATGAAAATTATGATTATGATGAGGATTATAATGATGATGGAAGGGTGAAAGTGGTGGAGAGCGTGTGTGTTGGGGGCAGATGTGTATATAAGGTCAAGATGCGGTGGTGGTTGTTGTTGTGAGGAAGGGAGGTGGTGGTGGTGGTGGTGGATAATAGAAGGTGGAGCTACTTTGATGATGAATCTAGCCTCCGTTGGTTATAGTTAAGATTAATACACTTAAAGGCCGGGATTAAGGCAATGAAAAGTGGTATTCAAAGGAAATGATGATGAAGAACAGAAAATAGGAAAACTAGAGGCGACTATACAGAATCATAAATAAAATAAATAAATAAATAAACATTTCAGTGACGATGACAACAGAAAATGTAAAACATAAGCGAAAAGAAGGAAAAAGAAATATTACATTGCTGAAGATGATAAATGAGAGAGAGAGAGAGAGAGAGAGAGAGAGAGAGAGAGAGAGAGAGAGAGAGAGAGAGAGAGAGAGAGAGAGAGAGAGAGAGAGAGAGAGAGAGAAACTACTGACAAAGACGAACATGAAAATAAAGAAAATACAACTGAAGACAAAGATGAACCATAAAAACATCAAGAATAAGGCAAAAAAGAATATATCAATGACAAAAACATACAGGAAAAAAAATAAATAGCGAGAAGGAAAGAAACAAATAAAGGACAACACATATTGCATCGCGCAAAGCCAACAGAGAAACGAAAGCGAGATTGAATGTAGTGAAGGGGAGGTGATTCTAGCAGAGTTAGAGATGATTCTGTTAAACCATTTTACGAGGGGAGAAGGACGTGGACGGGGTGTTTGATTAGGCCCGCTGTTATGGGTGGGGTCTGGGGAGCGTTGCCTGTGGCCGAGCCTGTCTGCTGGAGCGTCACAGCTGGGCAGGCCATGAGAGGAAAGGCTGCAGCTGGCCAAGTCACTAACCTACACCAGTGTACAGCTTGACCGGGCTTTTCTTGATGGAGACAAATGGAGACTTAATGGAAGTGTGAAAAAAAGGCAAAGAAAAAGAAAAGCCCCATACAGTACGTACAGTATTTTCATACATGAATGTGATGATTATTCATGGTTAAAAAACATTAGGTAGAAATGATTGATTGCTGCTTCTTAAAAATAAATAAACAAATAAGTGAAAAATAAGTTAGATAACGAATAATCCACTGCATGGCGGATCTCAGTTAACTGAACCCAATGTGCTGGTGTGAGTGATGTAAGGAAAATGCAAATACAAATGTAATGAAGTTTCCTACATTTGCATTTGGAGCGGCAACGGTTATCATTTGGTGCCATTGTCACATCTCGTCTAGTGTTAGATAGGCTGAGGATAAAAGAATCTATGTAATAACACGAATTACTTTAATAACACTCTTCCTGATCTTGTACGGCACCTTCTGCTGGTGGAATTGTCTGCTTGTGACAAGACATATTGTAACCGTTTATGTTGACATCAGCTATTGAATATATATAGCAGAGTCATTATACTAAAAACAAAGGTTACAGTAATAGCTTCATTAAAATAGTTGTATATTTTATTGATACTGCAGTCATCGTGATCGTCAATATCCGCATTTTTTTTCTACATACTTATTTTAATGTAAGAGGGAAAAAATTAGCCAAGGGGAACAAAAACATTGAAAAAGGCCCACTCAGTCGCCAGTTCCCTTACAGATTTGAAAGGGTTAGCCAAAAGACAGGGATAAATGTCTTCAAACTTTCCTCTTAAATGAAATCAAGTCATATAAAGTTGGAAATACAAACAGACGCAGATTGTAATAATTTCACCTTTGAAACGTAAAAATCAAGTCTTCATACCTCATGTATCCATGTACAGGATAAGTACAAGGAACGGATAGTAACACCACCAGTGCATTCATGTCAGGGAAACACAGCAGAAAATCATGAGATCTTATTGAATCTGATATTTTCTTTTAGTTTTGTTGGATTTGGTAAGGTTTGGGTGTTTTTGGGTGAGTGAAGTTGTTTTGTTGTATCGTTTGATGTTGCTACAATTGTTTGGTGATACTAGTGTTGTT
>NC_059303.1:9877859-9892859 GCF_017591435.1 Portunus trituberculatus | reverse complement strand
TTAGCATTTCGCACACAAGTTATCGATGCATTTATTCCTACACTTTATCTAGGGGTGTGGCAAACAACAGCACGGTGAGAGTCTACCAAGAAGCCGCATTTCCTACAAAAGGCAAACTTGCACTCACCTCAAGGCCCCATGTGATCATAAATTATCCGTATTTCATTTGATTCTCCCAGTTTATTGCGAAACATTTTGATTAGTTTGCAATAGTGTCCCCTTGAGGGTAAACCGGATAAACTACATGTACCCATAAGGCATGTGTGAACGAGTTTCCTGACATAGTTACGTAAGATACACTATTTACCTCTGGAACGGCTTCGTATTGGTACGTTCATCCCCGCAAAACCACCAAAATATTTTCCAGTAATTATTTTAAAGTTTCATATGTTAAAAAGCTACACTGATAAAAAAAAAAGTAGTTGATTTTGTAGGCCATTTTAGAACAGTTAATAGAAGGAAACAAAAAAATAGCCACTATATCTAGGGGCGGCAACACCTTACAATAGATCCTGACCACAACATCCATAAATATAATAACATGAGCCATCACTTCACAACCATAACATAATCGTCAGCGAGAAATTACATAGAGGGAAAGGTAAAGGATTATAGGCAACACTCCGCAGGGTCAGAACCGCACCGCTGAGCTTTAGACTGCTTGCGACAAATCCTTTCGAATCCTGATAATGCCTTCAAGACGGCCCGCTCCGTGATCACCGGCATTAGCGGTCGCGGGAGGTGGCGCTGCGGGCAACGGCGGCGGAAGGCGAAGGATGTGTGGGACTGGGTTAGTGGCTGTGTTCGGAAAGGGAAACGAAGAATATAATAGTGTGATGTGTGAGCCGCTTAGCGAGACTGAAGGTTAGAGAAACTAATGCTATTTGTTTAAGTATATAAGTAGGAAAATAAGATAAAAGAAAAGAAAAGAACAGTAAATTACACGTGTTATATCACAGACTGATTAAACTATATAAGAATCACCTACAAGGAAACTAAATATCAAATGTAACCTAACATGACAACGTATTACATGGCTGGCACTGACTTACTGCATCATAATGTCGGTACCAGATAAAGAATAAACGTTTAAAAAGTCCATCTACACGGAACCCACTGGAAAGAATTACGTGGGAGGAAGAAAAGGACAAAAGGTGAGAAAGAGGAAGCAACGGAGGAAAGGGAGGAGGAAGAAGGGGAGAGAGAAAGAAAGACTGGGGACTAAAGGGAGGCGAGTGCAGGTGAAGGAAATTTCGCAACTATATATTTGTGGTCATAAATAACACCCCATGAGGACTGGGAAAGACGACGGAGCAAGAAGGAGCTAAGCCTCAATACTCACATGGTCGACTAACCCCCAAAGGTCGAATATGAGGAGCAACCTTGTGGGAGAGTAAGTCAATCAACATGATATATTTGTTCCTTCTGGTGGATAAATCTGTGTAGCGTGCTTGGGTATGAGTGATTCCCCCAGAACAGTATTTACGTTCAGGATACAGAAAGACCACATTACATCGTGTCACACTGATACAAATGACCTTCCACTGTGAATATCTGAATGACTGCATAATACTTACCTTCTATTCTCACTGGTAGCCAAGACTTGTTCGGGTCCTGCACTTCGCCTCCACTCTTACTCCACCTAAGCATCACCTGGGTGGTCGCTGCTGTGTTAGTGGTGTGGACGTGGTATCTGTAACCATAATATCAGTGCTTAGTTACGCTCATCCTCTCAACTTAAACCACTTCATTCACACTCACTACCAGCTTCCTGCATTCTTTTCGTTATATACTTTCTCTCACCTTTCTTTTCTTTTCAGTTGTATTACCACTCTATTCAGCATCTTACACTCTGATATATGCATTTTTAATCTTTATTTCCCAGTTCGGTACCTTGAACCACTCCATTTAAACTTCCACTTCCACAAATAAACTCTTTCCAGTTGTATTACCACTCTATTCAGCATCTTACACACAATTCTGTTATATGCTTTCTTTAATCTTTATTTCTCAGTTCTGTACCTTGAACTAACCATTTGCACTTCCGCTTCCTCAAAAGACTCTACCTGTTATCTACTTTCTCACATCTTTGTTTATATCTCAGTTGTATAACCTCCCCACACACTCAAAATTCGTACCTTCCACACCCCTTCCACCAACAAGTCCGGTTACTTGACTTTATGACCTTCTATAACTTCTCCCTCTCTAGTTCATTCTCCTCTTTATCAAATCTCTCATCTCCCTCACGTTACCTTCACAGTTCGATCCCAAAGCCCTTCACCTACATTACCCCTACATCTACCTTTCTTTTCCTCCTCCCAACCCCTTCATCCCTTTCCCTTTCCTCCTGCCCCAACATACTCCCCCCCACCTCCTCCTCCCTTAGGCCAGTACGTGAGTCAGTGTTGCAGCTTGCCTCCTCCACCTTGACCGAGTTGATTGTTTTTTTTGTTTTTGTTTTATTTCTGTACAGTTGATTATCTTTGCTTAATTCATCTTGGTAACTTGATTCTCTCTCTCTCTCTCTCTCTCTCTCTCTCTCTCTCTCTCTCTCTCTCTCTCTCTCTCTCTCTCTCTTGCTGGTTTGCGATGCTATGCTATATATCTTGTACGCCGTTTCCATTATCTTCAGCGTCTTCCTCATCCCATCACACAGCTAACCCATCAGCCTCCCCTAACAAGCTCAGGTCCTTGTACCGTTTCCCTCCTTCCCTTCCTCCTTTTCCCCTGAACACCCGTGACCACTTCACCTTCACATAATAGCCACCGTCGTTTAAGAATCACCTTATGTACAAGAACGCCCAAGGCAAATGAAAGAACTACACACTCAGAGCAAGGACAACTGGTGAAAAAAAGGCAGTTTATTTACAGTGATTGCCTGAACAGTAATTACAGTGTGAGCAAGTAATCAAGGAAATTAACCAGAAATTGTAAAATCAGTTTGACGTGATCATTGGAGATTAAATCGAATAGAAAACGAGATTACAGAAAAAAAAAATAAATGAAAAGGAGTCATGGCTAGTAAGTAAAAATGACAACACAGTGAACCATAGTAGTAGTAGTGATAGTAGTAGTGATAGTAGTAGTAATAGTAGTAGTAGTAGTAGTAGTAAGAGGGGCAGCTGGCCTCGGCTTTGCTCCAGCGCACTGCAGCGGCCCGGACAGGTACAAATAGCACCACGCCCCCCTCCGTGACGAGACCGGCGGCCCACAGGAAGCACCCGGCCCAAGAACCCCGGCCCGACCCCACCCTTGCCTGCTCCCCAATCCTTCCCCCTCACCCTTCAGACCCCAAGTCCCCGCCTCGCGCTTTCCCCCTCCCTTATCCCTTCCACAACGCCCCTTCCTCATATACCACCCACATAATACTTCCTCCAATTCCCCCTCCGCTCCCTGCCACTCTGCCTCCTTCCTGCTTAGTCCTCATCCCCTGCCCTGACTCACGTCCACGCCCTGCCTGGTGTTTCAGCTCCCCGTGGGAAATGGAGGCAAAAATTAGCGTGATTGTTGTTTTTTAAGTGCTTGGAGGATGACTCTGCCGCGGACGAGGAACGAGCCTGACGCGCCGCCTCACTCCTGCCTCATTACGACTCACGGCGGCTCGTTAAGAAAGAAATGAAAGCAGCGATACACATGAGAAAAAAGAGAAACAAAGAGCAGGAGCGGCTTACAAACAGAGGACTTCCGTTACATGCGTGTACTGCATGCTTATAGAGAATTTTCAACAGTTTTCTCAGTGACTATGCAATAAGAGCACAAAATGTTTGATATACAAGCACCTTCGAACATACGATGGCGACATTCATTATTGATAACGATATTTTGAGTCTGGAATGGATTATTTATTCACCACATTATCTAAAATCTCTCTTCAGCGTGATTTTTTTATCCTCTCCTGCAGCACCCGCTATCTTATCGGTAAGCATGCCTAGTCCAAGGAGCCGTGGATGGCGAGAGACGCTACGCCACGAAAAGAGAAGTAAAGTGTGTGATAGGAGAAGCATGTGGGTATGAGAGAAGGGAGGTTTAAAGCAAATAAATATCAGGTAAAAACAGGGAGAAAATAAAAAAGCAATAATCTAAAAAGAAAAAAAATATATGCAAGGAAAAAATCGTGTGAAGGAAGCGAAGAGAGAGAGACAAAACATAAAAAAACAAGTAGCATGAACAAAGTAGACGGGAGACATGGAGAACAAACAACACATCGACTGAAACTATCAATGAATTAGCAACAACTCAAACACACAAGACACAGACAGTGATGCAGATGGGACAACAAATAAAGAAAGCAAAAAAATGAAAGACACGAAATAAAAATAAGACATGCAAGAAACAAGAAGAAAAGCAAGGAGTGAAAACAGCAGAAAACTAAGAAAACAAAGCAATAAAGAGGAAAGACAGGAAATAAAAAAAAAGGCATGAAAGAAACAAGAAGGAAACCCAGAAAGAGTGAAAATAGAAAACTAATAAAAAGCAACGCAAAAAAAGAGGAACAATGAAACAAAATATGGGACAGACACACGTGGCGATAACAGACGCGGCAATACGATAAACAGGAGAAGCAAAGAGAATGGTAGAGAGGGCCGGGCAGTGGGGAGAGACTCAGGACGGGCGGAGTCAACAGCCACACGAAATGCACGCAACTCCAGCGACCGAGACTTACAAGGGAACGTGCTGCAAGAGACGACCTTCCTGCAGTACCACTTAAGGGTAATTTTCATCGGTTTCTCACGTGATCTATGAGCCTCTTGACCAGATGGAGGGTAAACTTTACTATATTCATTTTTTCTCTATTTTTTTTTTCCAGGGTCGTTTAAGTTCACTGTGCTTGGACTTATGCACGATAGGAGGGAATGGTCTGATTTTTTAAAACTCATTAGCACTCTCTCTCTCTCTCTCTCTCTCTCTCTCTCTCTCTCTCTCTCTCTCTCACACACACACACACACACACACACACACACACACACACACACACACACACACACACACACACACACACACACACACTACACAAATTACCGAAGATAAGGAGGTAAAAAAACTACTTATAACCAACATTAACAAAATAGATCATATTAAAAAAAATGCGTACACTTAAATAGGTTGATGAATATTGAAAAGGACGCTTACATTCTCTCGTTAACTCACAATACCTTGCCTTGAAGTAATCGCTCCTCGTGCACGCTTTAAACTCACGCAGGAGTTCCTTAAATAGACTTTCCAGTGTCATTTTACCAAGCTATCAATTTACTCAAGTCAGTGGCAATTTATCACCTCCTTCCTTCCATCCACGAACTAATTAACGTAAGGATCTAATTAGCAATCAGTTCGTTAATACAGCGCAGTAATTAAGCTTCACCTGCATGCAAATCGTCCCTACTCAGAGGAGCGGCCAGGTGTTTCCCCGGCGTGAGGCAACATGGGCGCCCTACATCACCTCCTGACGGGAATCAATAAACAATCTTCAGCCGCAGCCCAAGGTACTCCAGCCAAACCGAAGAGAAAAAATAAATACTGGGGCGACTTCCACACGACTCACGATGTTATACAACAGTTATACATTAAGCGTGCTCAAAATTCAACTGCTTTATATAATCATGTAGATATGTCAGTAATGATTCATGTTATATCTTTTATTATTCAGATGTTATGACTTATGCATTTTGAATCTTAATGTACCCTAATGCAAGGTTGCTAATGGCTGTGCTGCCGCGACTCTCTTTCAGCTTAGGCATCACACGTACTCTCTATTACAGCTCGATGAAAAGTGTCACGTGCCTCTATTCCCACTGGCGACATGTGAGGTTCATCAACTTTCTCTTAAAAGTTTAGTAATGTTCACTTACCTCCTTATACATTCATGTCTCGAGGATGTCAAACTTACCTGCATATTTAATACCCAGTGAGCCAGGTAAACAGGAACTAGGAGAGTTTAATGAATACTCAACACACACACACACACACACACACACACACACACACACTCTCTCTCTCTCTCTCTCTCTCTCTCTCTCTCTCTCTCTCTCTCTCTCTCTACGTACAATAATCAGTAAAACCAAATATCACATGAACGATGCATGAGAGAGAGAGAGAGAGAGAGAGAGAGAGAGAGAGAGAGAGAGAGAGAGAGAGAGAGAGAGAGAAAGTGAAACCGACATGAAACAGGTTCTGAAGCACCTTAGAAAGAAAAAAAAACAACAGATGAAGAAAAGAAGATGACAACGAGGACACGAATGAAGAGAAGAGCGAGGACGAGACGAGGGAGAAGAGAACGAAGGAGGAGAAGGAGGAGGAGGAGGAGGAGGAGGAGGAGGAGGAGGAGGAGGAGGAGGAGGAGAACTAGCCGCCGCCTGATACATTATACAAGAGGGTTCCAATGCCGCCACACAGAGCGTCAGAAAAAGAGGACTACCCCGATGGCCGGAACCTGTCTCTGGGATGAAGATGTATCTGTCAAGGGCGTCATAAAAGTCAACGGAGGCACGCGGACGACGGACGGACAGACGGACCCTAACTTCGATGGATGGGAGAAATGGACAGAACGAGAGAGGGAAGGGGAGAAGGAGTGAAGGAGTGATAATCGGGGAATGAAGGAGAAGGGTATAGGAGCCGAGCAGGTATGGACTTGAGGAAAACGGGAATGTAATGAGATAGGAAGGGAGGCAGACAGGAGTACTGGTAGTTAGTGGTGAGGATAAACATGTACTATTAATGAGAGGGAAGAGAGGCTTGTAGATGAAATTAATGCCATATTGTAAAAAAAAAAAAAACAAGCAACTTTTAATCTATCACCTGTATAAATTTGTGGCAATTACCTTATGCTAAGATAAAAGAGCAAAAAATATGAGAGAAATATACGAAAAACCCACAAGTCAGTGCATCATGGGCAAAAAAATCAAGAAGTGTAACTCTTAATCTATCATCTGCATAAATTTCTGACAATTACTATATATGTTAAAAAGAGCAAAACAATACGAGAAAAATACATGAGACACCCACAAGTCATAGTGCATCATGGGTAAGCGTGTGAGGGCAACACTTTCCCGGAGGTGACGAGTGACGAGGCAGCGAATACCTGGAGCTGCAAACGTTGGCAGGGAACGAGGAGCAGCTGTATCTGTGTCGGGGAGTCGTTGCCAATAACGAGGCAGCGGTGACTGACCACGACGGACTCCCCTCCCCCTTTCTTCTCCTCGCCCTGCCTCCGCTCCCATCATTCCTCCTTGAGCTCTTCCCATCTACAGGTGACGGGTCTTACTTTTAAGACTGCCTTCCTCTACAGCTTCTTATGCTTTGTGTTCTGATTTTGAAGGAAAGATTTGTGGAGTAAGAGTATCCAGTAGAGTTCTTTACAAGTCATTAGGGTTTCTTTTGTTTGTTATGTTTCTCTGTGTTCCTACGAATATTGTGTTGAGTATTACTTATGAATGTTTTCCTTATGTCCACACTTTTAAGCAAGAAAAATTATCGTACAGACATTTTGATACTTTTTTCTTTAAGTTTTTTCAATCACAATACGTAACTTCTCTTGATTGTTTACATGTATGGTCCTGGAAACGTCTCTCTTCCCGCTATACACACCCAAGCATATCGAGGGTTAGGGTCCACGTCAGCTGTTTCTACAGGTCTCAAGTCCAAATTGCGGAAGTCAATGCAGTCAAGAGTGACATCTGTCTCTCATAAATCACTGGATATGATGGCTGGTTCTCACGAGCGGTGGCTCCTTCCCTTACTCGGACCCAAGCGTGCAAAATTTTCTATCGAGCCGTGTTTAAAATAACACTAAATAGATAAAAAAAAAAAAAAAAGCTGAGAGAAAAATACTACAACACATACAAATCAAACATGACGAACACATCAAGAACACCACTAATTTGTCGACAAATACTCATGTTGGTAATGATTTATTTCATGCCATGACTAAAGCTGCGGAAGTAATGCACATAAGTGCATGACAGCGTTGAATAACAATGTATACAATGTATACTCTGTCTATCCTTTTCTCCACACAACTTCCTCGTGGTAAGTATAGAGGACAAACACGTGAGAGGAAAGCAAGGCTAGAACAACGACACGTCTTGGGCTGCGGTCCGCCAGACGCCTCGTGTGGCAGCGACGAGCTTCAAGGACCTGGGACGGTCATGCACAGCGACTGTCTGCCTACTTATGAGATTGTAAGTGGAGATATACATACTCCTCAACATCTTTATTCATTTTTAGTAACGAAACTTTATATAGTAATACATAACACAATAATGAAAGATTGCTGATCAGTAAAACTAAAACCTGAGTGTGTAAGTGAGATGCATACATATATACTCCTGCGAACAGGCATGATCATTTAACACAGCACAAAGCTCCACATGAATTATGTAATGTTAAATTTTATGAATAACATGAAAACCAATGGTGAAAGAATGCTTTGTTATAAAAGTGAAAAGGTTTGTGCAGGCTATGGCAAAGTAGCATCAACGGCACTCGACGCAGCATGCAATAAACACAACAGGCTGTGACCGTGGCTTAGACCCGTCAGGCGGCCTCATGTTTATTTCATTTGTTTAAGCGGTGGCGGTGACGGCTGCGGCAGAGGTGGTGGCGGTGACGGCAGCAGCGACATTGGTAGTGGTAGAATAGTAGATGTTTACTCGTATGACACGCTAAGTACTTTCCGTTGGTCGAACACCCTACGTTACGCCACAGCATTATATTATTTACTTGAGTACTATTATTCTTTCTTTCAACGCTTTGTTTCAATTTTCCTTGTGATTTTACGAGAAACAAATAGTGAATAATCCTCTTACCCCTCTACATATTATCCTAGTGAAGGCGCGCAAAATAAGTTGACAAGTTCATATTTGTTTGAAGAAGGGTGGTCAGTCTGATACCGAGCCACCATACCAGTGAGATGCCACGCTAATGTCTCCCTGCCCTACAAGTACATGGTGTGTCCTACGGGGAGGAGGAGGAAGATGAGGACGTAGACGAGAGAAAGACAACGAAAAAAAAAAAAAAGACGAAGCAAAGAAAAAAAATATTAAGAGATAAAGAAAGAAAGAAAGGATAAAGACACAAGAAAAATATGGTTGTGGAATATCGGGAGAGAGAAGAGCAACGTTGAGATCGAGCAGGGTAGAAGCAGGATGAGAAAGCGGAGGAAGTAGGAAGAGGAGGAAGAGGAGGAGGAGGAGGAGGAGGAGGAAGAGGAGGAGGAGGAGGAGGAGGAGGAGGAGGAGGAGGAAGGATCATTACGTCTAGCCATGCATACTGTATGAGGCCGCAGAACAATCGCGTGGAAGGGAAGAGGGGAACATTCACGGATAATTTTTGTCAAAGATCCTCCTTTGTCCATAGAGGAATGTTGAATGTAATCCCCTAATGATCTCGTTTCTCTCGGCAGATTTTCATTCACAGCCAAAGGATTTTTCTGCTCTTCGCTTCCTCCCGGCGCCTCACACCACCTCCTCCCCCTTTCCCGGATGATCCTGTTCTTTGTAATCCCTTTTATGCTTACTCGTACCATTCGTCATAGGAAGAAGGGGGAGGAACTTAAAAATAAATAAATAAAAAAATACACCAGATTTATACTAAGAAATTGCTTCGAGCCCTAAAATGGTACAAACAATAGACGATTCCAGCGTTTTTAATGGGAAGGCATAAACATAATCTGATTCAGGAATTTGGCTTCGTTGGGGTATGTATGGCAGATAAACTGTGTGTTCGCTGGTTGCTGTGGCGTGTGTGAAGTTTTGTTTGGGTGTAAGAGAGAGAGAGAGAGAGAGAGAGAGAGAGAGAGAGAGAGAGAGAGAGAGAGAGAGAGAGAGAGAGAGAGAGAGAGATAATCCTAGAAATATTGCTTAGCCACATTACAAGATTTCGTTAATAAATAATCAAATCAACATCGCTAGCATAATATATGTAGGAAAGAAGTAATCTATTAATCCGTTTTTACTGTTAGTTTTATTTTTTTAGTATAAGTGATTCTCTCTCTCTCTCTCTCTCTCTCTCTCTCTCTCTCTCTCTCTCTCTCTCTCTCTCTCTCTCATAAGGGGAGCCATTAAGACTCTCCTCAGACGGAAGTGAAATACGAGCCTAAAAATGAACAAAGTCCGTAAACACACACGAGGCGCTCCGAGTCCCGAGTCCATTTTTTATTTTCCATCATTCTTCAGATTTTCAGTTCACTTGTCAGCATAATAGTTATCTCTGTGCGGCGGGTTAAAGGGGCGCATCCAGCCGTGCACGCAAGGCCCTGCTTTCACCTCTATATTCCCGGGGACTTAGGGGATAGGGACGCGTGTTTAGCGAGTGCGTGGGGGAGCGTGATCAGCCAGTCCTATCGTAGAATTTGGTGGGTTATTTTCGGGGACCTTTTGGATCGGGGCTAGGTTGGTAGTAGATGAAGAAGAAAAATGGCGATACAACACAGAGACGGATTGATTAATGAAATTTTTATGGTTCTCCCTTAAACCAACAGAGCCGAGGAGACGAAGGAAAACGGTGCCCAGATCATGTTTGCTTGTTTACCGAGGCTCCGAGGGAAGGAAGGGGCCTCGCCATTCTAGGATTTTGGGCGACGTGGGGCTCGATTAATCTCCCGAGGGAATCTTGCAGTGGGAGAGGGAAGGTGAGCGATGGTCGTGCATGGATTCAGTCACCTTCTTTGAGGGATGAAAGTGACAGTGGGGCGAGATGCATCTGTACGTGAGAAATGACTGGAGGGAAACTTTTAATGGTGTATCTGCTGGAGGAGAGGATTTCATACACAAAGAAATGAGAGCTCCGAAAATGTATATTCTAAGACTTCCGCAGCATATAACTCATGGAAAAAAAGTGGTGTGTATATTTTTTAGGAGTAATAATAAATAGGAAATTATTTAGCACGTTCAGTTCCATGACGAATTTTCATTTTCATCCTATCTACTACATGGTGATTTTATATAGCTAGAGAAAATCATGTAAGATTTAGAATAATGAAGACTCTGGCCATTAATCTTCTAACCTCCATAGAGTCTTCCTAGTGTCAACAAAATCGTCTAATTATACTCAAAAATCATAGTAAAGATGCGTGTCTGTACTGAAGAGTTTGAGGTGTATATGACGGATATAATTATCACATAAAGAAATGGTAAGTTAGAAAAATAAAAAGCTACTCGTATTATGTATTCCCAGCTACAGAAGAGTACATGTTTCTACCTTGTACTGCTCACAAGCTTATCACGTCTCTCTGGTTCGACACACCTCCCTCTCACGTTCTCAGGTAAGGCATAATTAACACAGCCATTCATTCATTAGTAACCTGTGTCGCACGTGGCTACGGACCAAGCCGCGCCAAGACCTCCTATTAGGCTGAAAACTCTATGGGAAGACATTAACAAGTACCCTTAATGACCAGTCGATCGATACACGGCCCATTAGCAGCCTTGTACCTGACGACAGACTAGCAAGACCTACCTGGTGATCATGGACGACAATCAGCTAATTATTTCCTGGTCGGTGGTCGGAATAGGCAGGTAAGGCTATACTTCTACCTGAGTGAATAATGACCTCCGGCCTCTCCTTCTTAATTATTGCATTATTGAACACCATGTGAATAGTAACGAAAAAAAATTATGTAAACTTTAAAAAAAAATTGTACAACTTAAGATATAAAATTCTCTCTCTCTCTCTCTCTCTCTCTCTCTCTCTCTCTCTCTCTCTCTCTCTCTCTCTCTCTCTCTCCGCCTCTCTCCTTCCCTCTAACGAATGCTCCAACAATCGATCACCTTCCCTCCCACCCCGTGCACTCTCCCCCTTCCTCCTGCCTCCCCCTCCCCCTCTCCCCACGCCTCCAACAACGACAAAAAGACCTCTTATCGGACCCCCAACCATTAAGGCACTGTAGGGTAAGTGCCGCCGTGGCTCTCTCTCTCTCTCTCTCTCTCTCTCTCTCTCTCTCTCTCTCATCACTCCTCCCTTCACATGATCTCTCTCTCTCTCTCTCTCTCTCTCTCTCTCTCTCTCTCTCTCTCTCTCTCTCTCTCTCTCTCTCAATTACACTGCACTCTCAGCATTTTTTTTATCTTTAGCACAAACTTGTTTTATCTTGATTTGAGTTCAGGTTATTATTTTTGCAGTCCATTTTCTCTTTCATTCTTCTTATTACATTCGGTTTATTTAGTATATCCTAAACCTCATTTCTAAACAAGGTACTTCACATATAAGATAGATGAAATTCGTATATAGAAAACCTAACGCTATCTAAATGAGGAAAAAATACACTGCAAAGTAGATTAACTCCTAAGTTATTGATATTATCACTTCAGTTTTTTTTTTTCTTCTCCCCATTCATTCATTTAATACGTATATTTTCAGGATGTTGTTTTTTTTATTTTATTTTCTCTCCCCTTCTCTCATTTGATGCGTATTTTTCAATTTTTTTTCTTTTTTTCTTCTCCATCACTCATTTCATATCCTTAGCCAAATATTTCATAACATTTACTTCACACAAAATAAGCTATATCTATATCTCAAGGAGCCGACGTTATCTAAAGCCAGCAAAAATACACTCAATACTTTATTTTCGGAAAGAAGATTTACACCGTTTATTTACTTCACCTCAAAGGAAATTTATCTAAATACATCGTTACTTACACTTATTCATGCAGCCTTTGATGTCAATGATTCTGACCGGTCGTAATAGTGGTAGTGGTGGTGGTGGTGGTGGTGGTGGTAGTGGTGAATGCTGCAGTAATGTTGATATACTACCCTTGAAAATATTACTTCCATCACGCTAGTTACACGGAAAGAACGACCTGAAATAGTCCAAATACTACAAATAGTCTGGAACACCACGGACACGGCAACAGAAAGTTAATATCCGTGGAAAAACCCAATGGTGAAAATGTGGAAAACTAAATCAGAAAAGAAGCAGGATGGTGTAAAAGCAGAGTTCACAGAGAGTAAAGGAGGAGGAGGAGGAGGAGGAGGAGGAGGAGGAGGAGGAGGAGGAGGAGGAGCAGCAAGAGGAGGAGGAAGAGAAGGAGGAACAGGAGGAGGAGGAGGAAGAGGAGGAGGAGAAGCAGCAGGAGGAGGAGGAGACTTGTGCCAGGAAGCTGTTCGTGACCACTCGCTATAGCTCACTCAAGTAACACCTCTCGGCCACATTCGATAAAGTTGACCTCAATTTCCGAGTGGGAGACAGCGTACTCTGGCCTCCCTTTTCCCCTCGCCACTAACTCCTTCCTTCAACTGCCGCCTTAGACCCGTGAAGATGTGAGTGGTGATGGTGGTAATGGTGGTGGTGGGGGTGTAGTAGTAGTAGTAGTAGTAGTAGTAGTAGTAGTAGTAGTAGTAGTAGTAGTAGTAGTAGTAGTAGTAGTAGTAGTAGTGGTGGTGGTGGTGGTGGTGGTAATAGTGGTAGTAAAAGTAGCAGTAGTAGCAGTAGTAGTGTATTGTATTTATTTATTTATATACAACATTTCACGTACAACTATTATTAAGACAAAATTTAATAAAAGTAATACATGGAGAAACAGATAGAAAGATGGATAAATTGACTGATAGGAAGATAGATGAGTAGACCAATTGATAAAAAGATAGATAGGTACACTCATCGATAAACACAAAGATAAATTGATACACAGGTGTACATTGAAAGATAGATACATACAAACAGATAGACAGGTAGACACACATAAAAATCGACAGGGAGAGAGAAATAGACCTAAAGATAAATATAAAAATACATAGATACATAAAATAAGAAAACCTTGACGTGCATTCAGACAATTCCAAACACATTACTGAAAATCCATCACAGAATTCAAGTGCAAAGTTCAAAACGCTGAGGGTCTTTTCTAGGGATGAGTTTTGTGGGATTAGGAGAGGCGACAGAGTGAGGGATGGAGGGTGAGAAGGGGAGGAGAGATTTGGGATGCAGAGGGGAGAGGTGGAGACTGGTGAGAGACAATAGAGAGACCCCTACCCTCTCCCTCTCCCTCTCCCTCTCCCTCTCTCTCTCTCTCTCTCTCTACTAGGGTTAGAAGGGCAGACGTTCCTCCTTCACCCTCCCACGTGCCGGAAATCGATATAAAAAAGTACTGAGATAAGGAAGAAACAGAATGACATAACAAAGTAAGTGCGAAGATATACACGTTACGAGGAGGAGGAGGAGGAGGTCAGGTGCTCAGGTAAGGAGGGAAGAGGAATGATATGCGAGGCTTGGATGGAGAGAGAAGGTGAGGTGGGTGTTTAAAAAGTCAGATGTGAGAGAAGGGAAAAATATGTCTTTTGGTCTTTTAATTCTATTTTCTTTACATTTTCTTCTCTTTTTCTTTTCTTTAGAGGAGATAGTTAACTGTGTAATGAATATTTTCTTTAGCATTTTTCGCGTTAGCATAAGTGATAATGACAACAATAGGTAAAATAATGAATAAAATTTATAAAAATACAACAATTATAGTTTATATTTGAAAAGTGTTAAATTTGGCGTTATTTTTATTTCCTTTTACGTTCATTTAGCTTTTTTTTCCCTTTTACACTTACTACAATTTAATATCTCTCTCTCTCTCTCTCTCTCTCTCTCTCTCTCTCTCTCTCTCTCTCTTCAAAGGACCGTCCGTGGCACCGTTTTCTTTATCCGGAAGTTATCACGGACAGACTGGAAGGTCCCCATAGAAAATGGATGACGTGCCTCCCATGAGTAATGCCACGAGTGATGAGTGTCGAGTGGATGAATAATGAATGGAGTGACTGATGAATGAGGCGACGGACAGCAAGCAAGCAGGAGTCCGAACAGATTTTTAACACACACACACACACACACACACACACACACACACACACACAGAGAGAGAGAGAGAGAGAGAGAGAGAGAGAGAGAGAGAGAGAGAGAGAGAGAGAGAGAGAGAGAGAGAGAGAGAGAGAGAGAGAGAGAGAGAGAGAGAGAGAGAGAGAGAGAGAGAGTGGATAAAATAATGAATGAGGAGAAATGAAAGGTATATAGACATGAATGAAATATTT
>NC_059303.1:9845359-9867859 GCF_017591435.1 Portunus trituberculatus | reverse complement strand
AGCAGCAGCAGCAGCAGCAGCAGCAGCAGCAGCAGCAGCAACACACAGTAGTAGTAGCAGCAGCAACAGCAGTATTATAACGATAACAATAATGATGATGATGATGATGATGATGATGATGATAATAATAATAATAATAATAATAATAATAATAATAATAATAATAATAATAATAATAATAATAATAATAATAATAATAATAATAATAATAATAATAATAATAATAATAATAGCAGCAACAGCAGCAGCAGCAGCAGCAGTAGCAACACAGCATAAAAAACAACAACAAAAAAAGCTACTGCTATAAATATGATAGTGATATTTATTGTGTTGAGATAATAATCGTTATCTCATAAAATCATAATAAATAACAAAAATAATATGGTGGGTCAAGAACCCTGTGGGAAGCCTTCCTGCCGCTAAACGTATCCGTATGTCATAATAAACAATAAGATCAAATTAATGGATCAATAAGTAATCAAGTATCGATGTTATCTTAATGTGTAATAGTAAGAACCTTTTCTACCCCCCTCCATTCTCTCTCTCTCTCTCTCTCTCTCTCTCTCTCTCTCTCTCTCTCTCTCTCTCTCTCTCTCTCTCTCACCACGTAATTTTAATTGTTCTACTAATTTCCTTCCCATTCAAAACCATCGTTACAGCAGTTTACAGGTTACAGGTCATTAAAACTGTGTGCTCGTTTTTTTTCTTCAGCAGCTTGACTAACAGGATCAATTGAGGTGAGTCGTGGGCTCGCTGGCTTCTCCACTCTTACTAACCCCTATCTCAGACCCACCCTCGCCAGAAAAAAACACCGGGTATATTTTCTCCAGGACTGGTAAAAGGACTCTTAGACATTGCTGCGGTGTAGGACTACATGAGAGGCTGACAGGGGAGGGAGGCTGGGAGGAGGTGGCGGTAGGTTTCAGCCGTAAGAGGGAGGGAGGAAGGGAGGGAGGAGCCGCTCCGTACTGGCTCACATAAATCTCCCAGTGATAATGGGGCGGTCAGACATAAATTTTGTGAAAAAGAAAAGCAGGGGTTACACACACACACACACACACACACACACACACACACACACACACACACACACACACACACACACACACACACACGCAGCAGAGTCAGCCAGACGTCTGTTGGTGCGGGAGGGTAGCGCTCGTCGTGCCCTCGTCCTCTCTGCGTTGCGAACACGCTGGCAGCAGTTGAGGCGCTTAATAAAGTCCTTGCTACCCAGTGTGCCTGACGTGCTTGGCGGCAGAGAGCGCGGCGTAGTCACAAGAAAGTCAGTCCACCATCAGATTCTAAAGGTGTCGTTGTGTGCGAGTACTTATTACAGTACAGTGTTATAACCGCCCACAGGTGTGATAGAGGTCATCCTGAAAACCATTTCTCCTGTTGAAACCAACCAGTCATGTAAGTAAAGATTTGTTTTTTCTTTTTCGTCTCTTCTCCATCTTTCCAACTCCCGCCAAACCCCCTTCCCTCACCCTTCCATAACTCCTCCCCTTCCTTCCCGGCCCCCTCATCCCCTGCTGACAAAAGCATATATAGGCCTAACCAACCCAAGCCATCGAAGCCTCAAAATAAGGTTGCCAGATGCATAAACTTGGCCGCGGTGTCAAAAACGATATTGACTCGGAAAAAGAAAAAAAAATATTCTCTTTATTATACAAGACAACACAAGCAACGCCTCTTGAACTCTCTCGTTGAATTCTGAAGGAAAATGAGGTCTTAATTTTGTGGCTTTGGCGTTTAAAGTCTTTGAAACTATTACTCTCTTATATCTTATTTTCTTACATACATATTGAAAACCGAACAACAGTGTTATGGTTGTGACAAATACGCTTTCTGAGGGTTTAGAGTGAGATGTCGGGCTCAATGTAGTGAGACAGCCTAGAGCCCTCGGCAATGTTACTCCAACTTGGGTGATATATTCCAGGACTCAACAAAAAGTGCACCTGCATAGACTCGACCGTCGCCTTTCCCTCCTCTTCCAACCACAACCGTCTGCCTTCTATCTGTCCAGCCTCCTCTCCCCGTTCATTACTGTCTTCTTTATGGTTCTCCTCCTTTCGTTCTCTTTTCTTCGGTAATAGCACGCTCACTTCCCCTTATTTAGCTGCTTGAAATTAATACTTCCTGACCTGTTCCTTTTACATTTTATATACCGTTCTCTTAATCTCCAGTCTGATTTTTCATTCTATAGTGCACCCTCCTTCAACCTCACAGTTATCTGACTTGGCCCTGTCGTGTGGTCTGGGAGCAACTCTCCGTCCTGGTTTGTGGGTGTTGGGGTGATGCATGGTTACATGTGGCCAGGGGGAAGGGTTGCCACCGCCCACTATTCTGAAATCGATAACCCCAAGGTCCCTTAAGCGCATTATCTCGTTTATGGAGTAAATGTCCGGTTCTTATAGTCTGCCTAGAAAGGACAAAGTTTTCTATTGTTAACAAAAAACGTTTTCATCCAAAGAAGCAGCGTTACGTTATGAGCTAATGGTCAACTCAACTTGAAGCCCTTAGGAAAATTTCTTCCCAGGGTCCTCCTCCCCTATGGTGTCCAAAACCAGGTCTTTCGTTCTCTGGCCTCAGTGGTCCTCTGCACACACGTTCTCAGGAATCCTGGCCATTCGCTAACCCAACACCGCAAGACACACAAGCCTTCAATGGAGAAAAAATTGCTATTCCATAGTTATCTCTGGTCATGAACAATGTAATTTACAGCAACCCGGACCATAGCCAAGTCTTGTGGAGGCAAAACGCACGGTACAATTAAAGAAAGTTTTGACAATAGAAGAAAGGAAGTCGGGGAACGCGGAAGAAGTTCTCAATATCGCCTCCTCTCCCCATCAAACAGACCGCGGCTGCTCTGCGCGCGCACCCTGCCACCGACGCCATCTTGCCTGTGCAACCACGGCCCGGAGTAAGTGTTTACAGTTGTTTGTTATTACCTGTGAGGACCATGTGGGCATCCTCGGGCCATGCCTCCCTCCCGTGGCCTCCCCCTCACAGTTGCAGGCCCTAATCCACCCTCTACAGCCCCAGGTGAGCTTCACATACACCCAGTGGTTGCAGGAAGCGCACGATAGTACAGGCGCGTCAATATATACGATTCAAACTGGCAAAGCTGCCATCAATCACATTGCGTGCTTGCAGGCAGACTTAATAAGCGGGCCGCGGAGGAGTGATGGCGACGAGCAGCGAAAGTTGAGTTGCGAAAAAGAGAATGTATCTTCTGATAGCGCCGCTATTTTGCTATATGTGGTGATGTTATAATGCAGTTGTGTACTATTGATCGTCAAATATTAATACAACGATGGTATCCACCCGATGGGCGCCCACGTGTTGCTCCTGAACAATGGTCACGTCTATCCCTGCCAGCGGTGTGTGCCTGCTGCCTGATTGCTGCTACTGTTACCGACACTGGCTAACTCACAGCATCCAACAAGTTTATATTATTACATGTGATGACTTAGTTAAAATTACGCGCGTGTATCAGAGCACCAGGATCGTGAGCGCCTCGTAATTCAAGCTTAAGAAGAAACATTATAAAACGGATTCGCATTTAATACACACGTGAAATTACTCAGGAGAATTATCATAATTCCCTGTAAGCCATTAGTTGGTCTTGTACGTGCAGACAGTGACTTTTTCTTCCTGATTAGGAGGCCGCAGTTCAGTGTGCCGGAGACTTATTAGCGGCTTCGTGCATAATAAACTCGGAGTGTCGTGGTTTACAGCGACGTCATATTGTGTTCTCGCCCACACTTTTTCTCTCAGCCCCACCACGCATCATACTTATCGTAGTGTTTACTTGGACCTTACATGCAGTGTTTTCAAAATGCACACAAGTGATAACCATGTAGACAATGTTCATGAATTGTGTTTTCCACGTATAAGTCACTCATCAAAGTTTATGGCATTTTTTTTTTTTTGCACGAATCTTATTTCGTATAGTGAGCAAAGATCTTGTAAGAACTGACAGGATAAGGAAACCACACTCGCTATTATCGAGATGTACAATGATGGGTTATTTCCTTCAACACCTCGGGATGACTCTAAACACTGGTTAGAAGACAAGCACGAGGCCATCACTTCAACACGAAGCCATCATTGCGCCTTTATGTCTTCCTTCGCTTTTTATAGACATTCCATGACTAGCAGGTAACGAGGCGCAATAAAAAAAGTAATAACACCCTACACCAGTACAGTAAAATCATATCCTACCAGGGATTAAAAAAAAAAAAAAAAAGAGGAAACAAAGAAAATAATTTATAAATACACATATACCGTGCATTTCTTAGGCAAAAATACCTACCATTTCTCTGACACTTTTCACAATGGAAATGGACCATCACACGACACGTCACCATTAGCCGCCTGTCCCTTAAAGAAGAAAATAATGGAGCAGAAAGTGATTTGCTCACTCGAAAAAAAAACTTCGTGAACTTTCCTCTTTTCCTGCCCATATTCACTTCCCTTTACTATTCTTCAAAGTCGTTGTCTTTTTTTCCTTCCTGGTTCCCCTTCTGCTCCCCATTGCCTTCCCTTTACCTCCCCTCCCCTCCCCTCCTGATTCCTCTTGCTCTTTCTGTCTTTGTGCTTTGTCTCTTTGTTCGTGAGTTTGTCTCTCTCTCTCTCTCTCTCTCTCTCTCTCTCTCTCTCTCTCTCTCTCTCTCTCTCTCTCTCTCTCTCTACTAAAAGGGTAAAACACACACACACACACACACACACACACACACACTTCATACTCGGATACAAAGTCATCGTTATCAGCTACAGTAACATATCCTATAATATGCTATGTATGGTGGGCAGTTCTCCTCATATTGCATGTTGCACAAGGGATATAGATCTGCTAGTTAGTACAGGAGAGAATGACTAAAATAAAAGTAGTGGATGAAAAAAATATTCCTCGGAAAATCAGATTCGAACTTTTACAATTACATTAGTTAGAGAGGCGCTGATTAAGAGGGGATCTGATAAAAGCAATTAGGGTGAACAAAGCATATAACTGAGATGATATAAACATTTTTTTTTTTTTATTGAATCAAAATAGGTTCGATTTAAAGGGCTGAAGATTGAATAAAGTTACATTACTATAAGAAAGAGTCGTAGATGGTCATCGGGACGGTATGTCATATTTTTGTTATAATGTAAACTATAACTCCCTACACACACACACACACACACACACACACACACACACACACACACACACACACACACACACACACACACACACACACACACACACACACACACACACACACACACACACACACACTACATGGTTTCCTTTAATCCTCCCCTACGCAGCATCATCACATTAAACACACTACACACACTGCCACACACCGCCGCAGCTCGATAATCCACCCTACCCTTGGCCAACACAACACCATCAGCGCCACCCTTGCAAGACACATAATGTCCTCTCTTGCTCCACTTCAGTGCCAGCGTGTTTCCTCCTTACCTTCTTTTACATTTTGTCTCCCCTGACCACCGCTGTAAAACCTGGACACATTTGCTTGGCCATGAAGGAGCGGAATTTACTTATCATATGTAAACTTACTGAACAGTTTATCAGATCGTTATGTCAAAAGAGAGGAAGATAAAAAAGAAAATCTCTCTCTCTCTCTCTCTCTCTCTCTCTCTCTCTCTCTCTCTCTCTCTCTCTCTCTCTCTCTCTCTCTCTCTCTCTCTCTCTCTCTCTCTCTCTCTCTCTCAGTTTCATCGATTTTTTAAGTTTATACAATACTTTCCCTCCTTTCAATTTTCGCCTCTGCAGGTTGCATGGCTTGCTCCATACACTCTCCTCCTCCCTTCATTACTTTCTCTCCCCCTAACCTAATATTTAACTTCCCTGACTCTTCCTCCTCTTCCTCTTACATCCTACTGCTTCTCGATACATACCTTCAGTGTACAGTTCTCCTCTTCCATTCTTCCTCCCTCCTATCCTTTCTCAGCCCTTCCTCCCTTCCCTGCCGGCGGGGTGAACGCTGCATAGAAACAGCTCATAATGACGTCATCCCAGCATCAGTAAGACAGACATGCCCAAGACCCATTGTTCCTCCCCCCACCTCCACCTCAGCCGCATGTTAATCCACCCACCTCCTCCCCCCCACTCACAACCTTGCGCCTGCCTCTTCATCTTCCTTAGGGAAAAATAATATCCGTTGTTTTGCATGTAGTTAATCATCTCTATGCATTTGTATGTGTGTTGGTGTGGTCGTGTTTTCTTAGCGGACTCTTCTTGGACCGTGGTGTGAAATCTTATGGTTTAATTAATGTTTCTCGGTTCGTTCCCAATTTGAATTGGTATATTTCGGTATGTTTATATTTCTTATCAGTGTTTAGTATTTGTATGCTCATGGTGTCTGGAATGTACAAGTTATTATTACACTCAGGTAATGTTTCCAGACTCATTCAATTTTATTTATATTTATTTTACATTTATATGTAAAAGATAACAAGTTACCCTATTCTATCATTGGTGGAAGCTTTCTCTATGCATATTGTTACTCATTGCATTGTTATGAGGGAAAATTGCAGGGAGAAAAGACGAAGCATTTTTACATAAGGTACTGCAAGGCCTTTTGTGCCAGGTGAATAATATGCATAATGTGAATATAAATAATACTCAAGGGAGGGCGGAATGTCGCGTAATAACGGTGGTAGAAAGATTGATTTGTCTACATGAGCACATTTGTCTCGTATTTGTCTGAGGTAGAGCACGTTGCGACTCGTGCAGCGCGTAAACGTATCAGCCAAGGTCGTAAAAGGATAAAAAATGTCTAGTAATTCTCTCCCTATCTATTTTTCTGTCCATATTTACTTGTCTGTCGGCAGGTCTCTCCGTGATCAAGTAATTCTCTCTCTCTCTCTCTCTCTCTCTCTCTCTCTCTCTCTCTCTCTCTCTCTCTCTCTCTCTCTCTCTCTCTCTCTCTCTCTCTCTCTCTCTCTCTCTCTCTGTGTGTGTGTGTGTGTGTGTGTGTGTGTGTGTGTGTGTGTGTGTGTGTGTGTGTGTGTGTCTCTCTCTCTCTCTCTCTCTCTCTCTCTCTCTCTCTCTCTCTCTCTCTCTCTCTCTCTCTCTCTCTCTCTCTCTCTCTCTCTCTCTCTCTCTCTCTCTCTCTCTCTCTCTCTCTCTCTCTCTCTCTCTACCAGACCAAGAGACAGGGGGACACTAGACCACAGTCTCGTGAGCACCTTTACCCAGCTCATAACTTCTTCCTGTCTCATAAACTACCCATTTCCAGACTCATAGTTCATCCTTTCCTCTCTCTCTCTCTCTCTCTCTCTCTCTCTCTCTCTCTCTCTCTCTCTCTCTCTCTCTCTCTCTCTCTCTCTCTCTCTCTCTCTCTCTCTCTCTCTCTCTCTGTATTTTTTTTTATTTCCATTACTCTTTATTCCACCATTTTATTTCTCTTGACTTGTGAATGGCAGAAGGAAAAGGTCAGGATGGAGGAAAGGATGTACTGACGGAGGGAGGCAAAAAAAGGGGGGGAGTGGGGAAGGAAGAGGGAGAGGGGTAGGCCTATAATTTGAGGCCAGAAACCAGGAGAGAGGCCAGGAAACCGTTGAGAAAGAGTCAGTTAGATAAGTGAGCCCCCCCACCTCTCTCTCTCTCTCTCTCTCTCTCTCTCTCTCTCTCTCTCTCTCTCTCTCTCTCTCTCTCTCTCTCTCTCTCTCTCTCTCTCTCTCTCTCTCTCTCTCTCTCTCTCTCCTATAATAAGTGACGTGTTCTCCCTTATTCCAGCTAACATTAATTCGCTCTTCAGTTTTCTTTACCATTCGAAATTAGTAAGTTTTGTTTTAATCTCTCTCTCTCTCTCTCTCTCTCTCTCTCTCTCTCTCTCTCTCTCTCTCTCTCTCTCTCTCTCTCTCTCTCTCTCTCTCTCTCTCTCTCTCTCTCTCTCTCTATCATTTCTACATTAGGAATTTACTTGTTGATGTATTAATTTTCGCATTCTCTTTTATCTACTTTCACTGTCACAATATAACCATTACTTATGATACTATCTTTATATCATTTAATTTATTGCTTTCTACGATTCATATTTCTTTTCCTCCCACGATGCTTAAAGAGAGAAGGATTATCTTGGAATCTCTAATGACTTTTTGGTTAGGCAACACTGGTGAGTTAAACAATTCCAATATATCAAAGGGAACTCTTTCATTATAGAAGAAAAAAAAATGTTATTCCGACAAACACTTTAGTCTTTCTCTGCTTCAAATAGAAATAAAAGCGAGACAAAAAAAAAAAAAATTGCTAATGTACGATACTGAATGCTACTACTACTACTACTACTACTACTACTACTACTACTACTACTACTACTACTACTACTACTACTACTATACCACCACCACTACTACTACTACTACTACTACTACTACTACTACTACTACTAATAATAATAATAATAATAATAATAATAATAATAATAATAATAATAACAATAGCAACACTTTACTATACATTACAAAGAATACGAAGTTTGAGCGACAAATATCGGTAGGAGGATCAGTCAGTGAGGTACAGAGAGGGACAGATGTATAGTGTGGGCAGCCTGTGAGTTTCCCTGAGCTAATATACGTGTGTTGGAAGCGTGCAGGAGGGGAGGCGAGGCGATGAAAGGTTCAGAGTAGCGAGGGAGAGAATGAGGGAGAGAGGGAAAGTAAGAGGTGCGAAACGGATGGGAAAAAAAAAAAAAGGCAGATACGATTAGGAAATATTAAAAATGGTGTATGGTTATTTTTTTTATGTGCTTACTTTAGTGTAGTTATGCCTCGGTACGCTCTCACTGGTACGTATCTATATTTGAACAGTCTGCATGTATCGGTACGTGTGTGTGCAGCTTTCTATACTGACGCAGCTGACGGCTATACCGGGGAAAACTGTTACTTGTCCTCTTGTTCTCTCTCTCTCTCTCTCTCTCTCTCTCTCTCTCTCTCTCTCTCTCTCTCTTTTCTTTGCTCCAGCGTTAATTGGCGGTATTATTTAAGGGTTGACTTCTCTTTACCCAGTGTACAAGTCGCAAAATTCTTCGACTTTTTTCTCCTCACTAATTAAATCTCCTTATTTTCTCACGTGCGTTGTAAATTCTGCTCGAGTCTAAATATTGCTAAAACTGTATACTGCCTTTCTCTCTCTCTCTCTCTCTCTCTCTCTCTCTCTCTCTCTCTCTCTCTCTCTCTCTCTCTCTCTCTCCCTTTTTCATCTAATTTCTCCCATTTAATCAACGTAATTAAATTTTATCTTATGTTTTCTGTCTCATTTACTTACTTGCCTCTCATGTAAACACTCCATTCTACCTCTATCTTATTTCCTCAGTCATGTATTTTTCTCTTTGTAATTAGATATTTTTAATCTTTCATACGATCTCTCTCTCTCTCTCTCTCTCTCTCTCTCTCTCTCTCTCTCTCTCTCTCTCTCTCTCTCTCTCTCTCTCTCTCTCTCTCTCTCTCTCTCTCTCTGACACACACAGGATCTCACACATATAGTTGCTTCCTCGCTCACCGGTTCGATTCTCACCCTATAATCCACCGCCGACCCTTTGATATAAAATAATTTGTGCATGATGAAATTCGAGTCGCGTTAGCACTCGCCCCGCTAAATACAGTTATTATTCCCGTGGTTGGAGTGCTGGCGCGCGTGTGCCAATGAAAATACGACGGTATCAAGGAGGGCAAGAACGAGCTAAGCTGCAGGTTGCTACTTCCTTCAGCTTTAAGGCTCAATTTGCTCCTCGGTAATAGCGGATCATCGCACCTAAGCACCTGTCCGAGTGCAAATGGGGGTACATTAGCTGCTATTTCAGAACCAGAAGGGTGTTGTGCCGGGGAGCGCTGAGAGAGGTTACAACACGCCTCGCTGATGAGAGGATTTGCAACCTTCAGCATAGAAAGGAACTGCACTGTGTTGACCCGAGATTGACGCCGCGCGAGCTTCCAAGAGCGAGGGGAATTACATGTTGGAGATTCGTGCTCCCGCCGTCTCCTCCCCGCTGCTCTCTTCTCCACTCCTCCCAGATGCTGTAGTCAGACTCTTCCGGCCCTGGTTCAGTGTGAGCAGAAGAGCAGAGCAATGTTCCCTATGTTCCCTGAAGGCAAGAGAGAGCGGGGATGTGTGGTGATGAAGAGGAGGAAGAGGAGAGTGGTGATGATGATTGTGATGATAAGGATGATAATAGCAGGGAACTTGAGGAAGGTTGTGAGTGTGGTGCTCCAAGGATGATGCAATAGATGATGGGAAGGAGGAGTTGAGAGACAGACAAGGAGGAGGAGGAGGAGGAGGAGGAGGAGGAGGAGGAGGAGGAGGAGGAGCAGGAGCAGGAGCAGGAGGAGGAGGAGGAGGAGGAGGAGCAGGAGCAGGAGCAGGAGCAGGAGGAGGAGGAGGAGGAGGAGGAGGAGGAGGAGGAGGAGGAGGAGGAGGAGAAGAAGAAGAAGAAGAAGAAGAAGAAGAAGAAGAAGAAGACGAAGAAGACGAAGAAGAAGAAGAACATAGAAAGAAAATACGAGAAGGATGAGGAAATAAAGAAAAGCGAAGGAAAGAAGGAAAAAGACTACAGAGAAAAAGATGAGTAGGAAAATTTAGACGATAAGGAGAGAGAGAGAGAGAGAGAGAGAGAGAGAGAGAGAGAGAGAGAGAGAGAGAGAGAGAGAGAGAGAGAGAGAGAGAGAGAGAGAGAGAGAAATACGATATAAAAGACTGGCATTTAAGTAAAACATGAAATCAAAATGAAATGAAACCTAACACAGACATCGGCCACGCTCTCAGAAACCACAAGAAAACCATGCAAGGCGATACCACCACACGCCTTAATAAACCGACGAAATGCAACAAAGAAACACCGACACGCGACCACAAAGCTCACAACTCGCGCGCATAAATTAATTCGTTAACTTGTTCACATTCACACCATCTCGCACACGCACCCAAGAGAGAGAGAGAGAGAGAGAGAGAGAGAGAGAGAAAAGATGCTTGTGGAAGAGGGAATAAAGACTAAACGACCGGATAGAACTGAATACAATAAATATGTGAGACTTAACCGCAGGAGAGGAGGAAAGGAGGGAGGAGAGGGAGGTAGAAGTATGGTGGAGAGGGATGGTGAGGAGGGAGAGCAGTTATGGTAGTGGAGAAGGATGTGGATGTGGTTTGTGGTGGAAGGATTTGGTGGCAGTGGGTTACTGTTGGTGGGGGGAGAGGGGCATGATGTCTGGGAGGGGAAGGAGAAGGTTGGGGATGACTAGTGGGGAGTTACAGCCAAGAGGGGACCCGCCACAATACCTTATCTACGCTTCCCCCTCTTCTTTCCTTCCTTTTCTCCTACTCTCCCTCTCTCCCTTCCTCCATTCCTACTTGCATCCTTTCCAGCTGTCTTTCGTTCTCTCTCTCTCTCTCTCTCTCTCTCTCTCTCTCTCTCTCTCTCTCTCTCTCTCTCTCTCTCTCTCTCTCTCTCTCTCTCTCTCTCTCTCTCTATTGACTTCACTCCCTTTCTTAACTCTTCTTGGTCTTCCTTCCTCCTTTTCCTCTCTCCTTTCCTTTCTCTCTTTCTTCCTTTCAACTTGCTACAACCGTCTCGTCTGCCACTCGCCTTTCCACCCCGACTCCATCCATATACTCCCTCTTCCACTTTACTTTGTACCTCTCCCGCTCTTCCTACTCTCCTCTCATCTTCCTTCCTGCCTCACTCTTCTCCCTCCGGTGCTCCCCTCCCGTCCTCATCCTCCCTCACGACCGCCATAAAATGTGGGAAAGAAAAATATATTGGGAGAATCGTCAGCTTTCCTCAGTGGCCGCCTCCCAGTTCCTCCCGCGGGTTCTCATACACTCTCCGGCCGCGGCGTCGTCAGGAGGGTGCTTCTTCCGCTGACTCCGGTGACGATAGGCCAAGATGTCTTACTGCCTGATATTATCCCCGCGAGAGTCGATCTTCGGAGACAGTTTGCGATTGTTTACGTTTGTCAGTAGTGCATCGTGGCGGACGCTTTGTGATCAGTGAAAGGAAAGTGTGTGCAGACGTTCTTCTTTTCGTTTCTTGTCTTTTTTTTCTCTCTCTCTCTTTTCTTCTCCTCCTTTCTTTGTTTCGGTGCCTGTGTGAGTCTAAGGATACGCGTGAGGGATGTGGAAAAAAAGGGAGCGAACTTAAACTGGTACTGCTAACTACTACTACCACCACCATCACCACCACTACTACTACTACTACTACAGGTAACACAAAAAAGTAAGTCCTATCATACATCGCGTTGTATTTTTAGTGGATAGTGGAAGTTTGTTTTGTGTGTGTGAATAAATTATGTTGCAGGGATGTGGTGAAAAGACAAAAAAAATAAATAGAAGAAAAAAAAGGACATCCATGGAAAAAGAATATGAGAAATTACCATGTAGTTAAACGCGTCGTATGAGAGAGAGAGAGAGAGAGAGAGAGAGAGAGAGAGAGAGAGAGAGAGAGAGAGAGAGAGAGAGAGAGCGTCAGGCATAGGGTGAAGCCACAACTCAAAGGCGACGAGACCCACGTCAGACCCTGGTGACCCTCCCGCTGTGACCCATGGCAGACCTACACACACACACACACACACACACACACACACACACACACACACACACACACACACACACACACACACACACACACACAGAAATTCCGTTTTTCATTCATTTTTGGATTTATTTTAGTACTTTTTTCAGTTTGATTTCAATATCGTAATGGGTCTTTTATTTGTGTTAACTGAGTGTGTGTGTGTGTGTGTGTGTGTGTGTGTGTGTGTGTGTGTGTGTGTGTGTGTGTGTGTGTGTGTGTGTGTGTGTGTTTGTGTGTGTGTGTGTGTCAAGCAATTTGTTCAGTATTTTTTTTTAACTTTTTTTATCTTTTTTTTTATGTATGAACACACACAGAAAATTATTGTTGCTGATATGTAAATATTCCTGATGACTAAATAATAGATGAAAAAGGAACGTGTTTTTAATCTGATGACTGTGTGTGTGTGTGTGTGTGTGTGTGTGTGTGTGTGTGTGTGTGTGTGTGTGTGTGTGTGTGTGTGTGTGTGTGTGTGTGTGTGTGTGTGTGTGTGTGTGTGTGTGTGTGTGTGTGTCATTCGTTATTCGTAAATCCGTCATACCCATTAGCTAAATAACACAACACAGTAACGTGCGATCACTAAAACCAAACAAAAACAGACGAAATAAAAAAAAAGACAGAGAGAGAGAGAGAGAGAGAGAGAGAGAGAGAGAGAGAGAGAGAGAGAGAGAGAGAGAGAGAGAGAGAACACATCAAATAATAATACCTCCTTCCCTCTCCTGTCGGGCACCTTGCTGTCGATTTATCTTACGAAAACACATAGGTGATTTTTTAGCATGAATAAAACCTGACTGTGAAATATGTGAGCATATGTAAAACCTTTCAGTGTTGGAGATCCACGTATTTTTTTATTCTCTTTATAAATAGCCGCAGTATAATTAAGATTTACTTCTATATAACTTGAGACAATGAATTCAAGAGAGAGAGAGAGAGAGAGAGAGAGAGAGAGAGAGAGAGAGAGAGAGAGAGAGAGAGAGAGAGAGAGAGAGTTACAATCAGCCATAAAAAAATACAGATAATAAAAAAAACCATAATCATGTACAGAGAGAGAGAGAGAGAGAGAGAGAGAGAGAGAGAGAGAGAGAGAGAGAGAGAGAGAAACACATACCTAAGCAATCAAAATGAAAGCCAACCAGACACACAAAGGATTAAGAAAAAAAAAAAAAGAAAGAGAGAAGAAAAGACATTATGATCTCGAATAATGATAACATTAATGAAACAAACCACCGAAACATGACCCGGATTTTCGTACACCGTCCAATAAAAAGAGAACCGGCCAGGAGGAGGAATAAGGTGTATAGTTTTGAAACAGGAAAAAGGAGGAGAGATGGAGAAGAGGGTACTTCATTATGCTTAACAACGTGGAGGTTCGGGTCTCTCTCTCTCTCTCATCTCTCCCTTTCCCCTCCCACCCCCAACCAACAGCTCAGCCATCTCCAGCCCCCCCCCCCGCTGTCGGCTGTGCTAGAGAGGTTATGAGTATGCAAATAGGATTCTAAGTGCCTCTTGTTTTATGCAGACTTTGGTTGCTACACTCCTCTCGCTTTCCTTAGTGGAACAATAATCACTTGTAAGGATGAAAGTAATGATATTCTCTCTCTCTCTCTCTCTCTCTCTCTCTCTCTCTCTCTCTCTCTCTCTCTCTCTCTCTCTCTCTCTCTCTCTCTCAAGTATTCCCTTCCCCACTGCGTGTTAAGAGGCCGTTCGGTGTCCAGGAGAGAGAAAAACGTGTCCTTCTGTTGTCGCAATATTTAACGTTGTATACGCGGCCAAAATAAGTAAGTCCCGAGAGACACAGAGACACACGAACCCAAGAACAAGGCTCCTACCTAACCTGCCCCTCTCAAACACACACACACACACACACACACGTACTGGAAAACCTACCAAATACACCTATATATAAAAAGACCTTCCCTAAAAGAAATTAAACGTTCATAACCAAAGTGTCCCGAGGTTTGTGTCATAAATCCGGAGCCAAACACCTCTACGTGATGGCTCATAGACATTTGAAAACAAAGTCCAGGGTGATTGCGTTCATTAATGCATAAAATTAGATACATTTCCTAAACTAAGGCACTTTCCGCTGCTCAGTGTAGCGGAAGAGGGATAACGAGGGAGGGAAAAATGAGAAGAGCTTAGGGAAAAGAGAGAGAGAGAGAGAGAGAGAGAGAGAGAGAGAGAGAGAGAGAGAGAGAGAGAGAGAGAGAGAGAGAGAGAGGGGGGGGGGAGCGAGGGGACATAAGTGTAAGCAGTGGATCATGAAACACCGCGACTGGTCATAGGAAACTTGTGGTTGACCTGTGTAAGGGGAATATAGCGGAGAAGGAGGGAGGGAGGAAGGAAGGGCGAAAGGAAAGCAGAGAGAAAAGGGAAGGAAAGTAATGATGAAAGAAACAGAGAGAGAGAGAGAGAGAGAGAGAGTTACGTCATCGCAAGAGCACTGAGTTGTCATGAACAAACTGACGACAAAAGAAAGGAAGAAAATGTAAGACACTTTTTGTCCTTTATAAAAACATACAACAAAAAATATATTCACTAAAGAAAAGAAAAAGTGACGAAGCAAAAACAAGAAACGTGGAAAATATAAACAAAGAGAAAAACGAAAACGAAAATAAAGAGAATAAATATAAAAATGTAAACGACACAAAAAAAAAATGACACAAAACTCAACAAACAAAAAATCACACACACACACACACACAAAAAAAAAAAAAAACACGAAAAAGTCCATGGAAGCGGTAAACAGACGGAGGAAAACAGCGTCAGCCTCCCACACAAACAGAACTATAAGACTGACATACAACCCCTCACACGGAGCCACACAGACAAGCAGACAAAGCAAGCATCCGAAATACCATGAAGGGAGGCGGTGCTCGTGATGGGTTGGACACTGCCATTGAAAATTAAGAGAGGGAAGAATACCTGAGGGAGACGAAGATGGAGAAAGGAGTTAGGGTCTCGTCAGCGTCCAAGGAAAGAGACCTGAGGCAAAGAGTTTCAGGGGTAATCGACTGAGGCGGAGAGGAGAGAAAGGATGCCAGAATGATAGCAGTGTCTGAGAAGGAAGTGAGTCAGAGAGCCGTGAGAAGTGCCAGACGGAAGTTGTGTGTGTGTGTGTGTGTGTGTGTGTGTGTGTGTGTGTGTGTGTGTGTGTGTGTGTGTGTGTGTGTGTGTGTGTGTGTGTGTGTGTGTGTGTGTGTGTTTTATTGCTATTGTTCCCCTAAATCTGATTTCTCTTATACTGCTACTGCCAAGCTTTTTGCTGCAGATAAACTAACAAAAGTGTGATGGTTGTAATACTTAATGCTGGAGTATCTTATTATTGTTCTTTCTTATGTAAGAGAAGCGCTGGCCTAAGGTAACAAAAGAGAACGATAAAATTAAAGATAAAAAAAAAAAAGGTCCACTGAAGAACCAGTCCAGAGAAAGGTAAAAAGGATCACCCACAATTGGGGGACAAATGTCTTCAAACCCTATCTAGAAAGGGCTCAATGCAGAGAGGAAGGAGGATTAATATTGAAGCCTTTAACCCCTTGAGTACCATGACGGGTTTCCATGTTCATTCTGCTTACTATTTGGTGATTTTATACAGCTTCAGAGAGTTATGTGGGGGATTAAAACAGTGACTCTTCCTAGTGTTAATAAAATGGTCTAAACACATAAAATCTAGAGATAAAAAAGTGTCCAGTATTGAAGGGGGTTAATGATGATAGTGGTGGTGGTGTATGGTGGCTGAGATGGTTCGTAATAGACGCTCTGGTGGTGGCATTGGAGTTGGTGCGTGGTAAATGCGGTGAATAATAGTGAATGTTATGATGCATGTAATGGTGGTGGTGAGTAATGGTGATGGTAAATGACTGTGATATTGGTGGAAGAAAATGTTCAAGGTTTCGACATGGGCTTTCCCATCAGTGTAGTAACCTTTAGTGCTGCAATGTCATGCATGAAATTCCTAAATACCATTCATACACCAGCTTGGTAAGAAAAACAAATTGCAACACGACTTATACACTACCGCACTCGTAAATGCGGGGGCACACACACACACACACACACACACACACACACACACACACACACACACACACACACACACACACACACACCAGCCTAATACTAAATAATATACAAACCTACTTCAGCATTTTAGTAGGTCAGTCAGTTAGTCAGCTGGAGAATTAAGCAAATAAGTGAATGAACAAGAAATGCAAAATAATCCTCCTCTACTTTTCGTTATTTACTCCAGTCAGTTTGATTATTGGCATTTGTAATAGATAAAAAAAAAATAAGTAATTAAATTAATAAGCCCGGCCCCCCTAAAAAAAAAAAAAAAAACAATACTGGGTCACATACCTGGTAAACTCTGGAACTCACTACCTGCTTCTGAATTTCCATCTTCCTATGAACTTAACTTCATTTAAGAGGAGGTTTCAAGACATTTATCTATTTATTTATTCCTTTTTTTTTTTACCAACTCTCTCACCTGCAAGGGGAGTGGCAACCTAGTGGACCTTTTTTTTTCTTCCCTTTTATACTGCAGTTGGCCAGCTTTTCCCCCTCTTACATAAAAAAAAAAATACCACTGTCCTAGTCACAATCATGAGTACACCATTCAAAATTTACTTTTCCCACCTTACTTAAAAAAACCTTTATCAAATCTTCCCACACGCTTAACACACTCCCTATAACCTCCATTTAATCCATTAGTCACCCAAATGTTTAAAAAATCTAACTTTTAAAGGAGAGAGGTCATTACGAAACCCACTAGAAAACGTATTGATTACAAATTAAAGAGAGAAAGAAAGAGGAGAAAAAAGTAAAATTCTCCCCAAATCATCTTAGGACTATTGGGCGCGACTTGGCAAACTGTCTCAAAATGGCGGTCGTTACTGGAAACACAAATCTGGAACGTGACCTCGCCCCCACCGCGTGAGGGAGGACGGACATAAATACAGCAGGACGGAGAGGGATGGCGGGATGGTGCAGGGGCCGGGCGCTCTGGGAGGAGAGGAAGGAAGTCCTGAAGGAAAGCCAAAAGAGAAGATGAATGCTGGCGATCAAGACGTCCCCGGAGAGAGAGAGAGAGAGAGAGAGAGAGAGAGAGAGAGAGAGAGAGAGAGAGAGAGAGAGAGAGAGAGAGAGAGAGAGAGAGAGAGAGGCAGACAGATAATAACAAACGAACAAAAATATAAATAAAAAAGTAAACAGACAGACAGACGCATGTACGATAGCAAACACAGCCAAATAAGTAGAAAGAGAGACAGATAAGCAGGAAAAAAACCAGACAGCCAGACAAGTAGACAGATAGACTGACAGACAAACAGGAAAGCAGACAGACAGCCATATAAGCAGACATAGACAGACACTCAGCAGGATAACACAAACAGTCAGATGAAAAGGCAAAACAAAAATGACTAAAAATGAGAGAGACAATGAAAGGCAGAATACAGATCACACGCCATTCAATAAACATTAAACCGTGAAGACATAAAGAAGCAGCGAACAACACGAAAAACGGCTTAACACAGAAGGGTAATGAGCAAACCTGTCATGCGAGAAAGATAAAGAAAAACGTGTGGGGAAGGTTTATGTAGAGAGAATCATGGAGTGACTGAACGAGCTCATTGCTCCAGAGTTACGAGCCGCGGCCGCCCCGAAGGCAGCTGCTGTCGGGAAAAAGAGAAGTTACTTAAGAAGAAGCAGGTTGTAAAACTGAAAGAGAAGAGAGAGAGAGAGAGAGAGAGAGAGAGAGAGAGAGAGAGAGAGAGAGAGAGAGAGAGAGAGTAAAATCACATGCCAAATATTTACATACGTTGATTATCATGATTAATAAGAATGGAAATATTTAACTTATGCTAATATTCATAATTAATAAGTTACATTTTTTTCTGCTTTCTCCTCACCCCTTTCATCCTGAACTCGCGATTAGCAGGCTCAACAGAATCCCTCATCAACTCTGAGCCACCCATGCCTCACTCCTCGTTCCTTATTCCCTCCACACCCTCCACTTCTCTTAACATCCTCCTTCTTCTCCTCATCACCCTCGTACCTCTCACCCCACCACCACCTCCTCCTTGATTACCTCACTGCCTCCCTCCTAAGGTAACAACTTTTCCAATCCTCTCTCTCTCTCTCTCTCTCTCTCTCTCTCTCTCTCTCTCTCTCTCTCTCTCTCTCTCAGTGCGGGCCCTCCAGCACAGCTTTGCACCTCCCGCCACCGTCAACCTATAATGCAGCTGCGGCTAAATGTGACTAATTGGTGTTCTCAGCTCTCCTGATCAATGGTTTGGTCACACCCAAGTGGACAAGTAGACTTAATCAGCCCGACAATTAAGATGAAAGTAGAATCACTTTCATTGATGACTGTAATGGTTCCGTGGCATCTGATAGCCTTGAGTGTCAGAATGTTTCGTCCGGCATGGTAGCGTGTACATAAGACCATTAGGTGATGACTCGTGTCTTCTGAACGATAGTCAGTGGCGGAGTGAGAACAAATTATACCCAGTAGGGAGAAGAGTCATGGTTTTATAGACTCTTAACTTGTGGTGTGTAGATAACATGTGTAAGGCTAAGATGTGTATACCCATAAATTCCTTACTGCATAACTTCTTGGGTGGCTACTTTGATCTTCCTTACAAAGAGCTCAGCAAGTATAAAAGCAACAGCAACAACAAAGCAACACTACCATTAGGAAACAAATCACACGAGCATCTCCCTTGGAAGAAAGAAAATATGCTAGTGTTTCTAAACGTGACGGATTCACACACACGCAAAAAAACGAGGCATGCGTGGTGCATAACAATTTCACCAACACGTCTCGTCCTTCCCACACTGAAGTAATTTAAATGAGAGACTTAAGGAGATGTTATGGAGGAGGTGCGAACAACGGTGAGGCTCAGGAGGAATAGCGCATGAGTCGGCGGAGGGATGTGGAGGCTGGGTGATGCATTACAAGAGCGCCATGGTAGGGTGTTGTTTAAGACGTGCTGGTTGCTTCCTCGTTATGCACGCAGCCTCCTTCATTTGTGTGTGTGTGTGTGTGTGTGTGTGTGTGTGTGTGTGTGTGTGTGTGTGTGTGTGTGTGTGTGTGTGTGTGTGTGTGTGTGTGCTGACTACTTCATTTCCTGAGAGAGAGAGAGAGAGAGAGAGAGAGAGAGAGAGAGAGAGAGAGAGAGAGAGAGAGAGAGAGAGAGAGAGAGAGAGAGAGAGAGAGAGAGAGAGAGAGAGAGAGAGAGAGAGAGAGAGAGAGAGAGAGCAGGTATACGGGTTGGAAGTTAAAATATTGGCCTCCATGACGTCTATAATTACTAAAAAATTGGACACCATTTTAGAGAGAGAGAGAGAGAGAGAGAGAGAGAGAGAGAGAGAGAGAGAGAGAGAGAGAGAGAATAAGCAGCGGCCTAGTGAAGGAGTCCTTGAGAATTTCCGGCTGAGTTTCACCATAAGCGTCACCAAGTTAATCTTTATTATATGCATATTTCTCCTTTTTTCACACCAACCTGTTGCTGGTGGGGAGTTACGGCTTCTCATGGCAGTTGCTTTAATGGCAAGGAAGCAGCAGCAGAGAAATAGCAGCGAGCGAGCAACAGATAGTCCGCTGCAGCAAACGTTTATGCACAAACATTTTCTCTCCTATAAAGGTGAACGATCCTTCTACTTAATATTCAACACCATTTATCTCGGGAAATTTCGCTGTAAACCACGTAATTCGATGACGCGTTAATTAAGTTTCTTCCCCCTTTTTTGTCGTTATTCTCGATGAGGAAAGAAGTGAGGAAAAAAACACTATGAATACATACAAATAAGATTATGTATGTTTGTGGCCGAGTCTCCCCCTCACGACCGTCATCCGCCGCCTACACGAACACTCCCTGGAGCGATGCCTGTAAGCCCCGCCCTTCCTACAAGCCCTCCAATCATGTTCATTCATCTCCCTCCTGCTCCTCCTACTCCTCCTTTTCGCCAATCACGCACCATCAGGCTGTCAGTCAGGAATGTCTCGTTCGGCTCTTCCCCGGATCCTGAAATGTTCGAAACGGTGGCGAGGAAGGGAGTCTTCTGCCAGTCCCTCCGGGGAGCGACGCGCGGCACGGAAATGTTACCAGCCAGCCAAGTTCTCCTCTCTCAAAAGATGTGCATCGAATAGACTCTCCCCGTGCTACTGCTGATCTAATCCGAGTTGCAACACGCCACTATTGCTTATCCAACCTGGGCTGCGATTCAACACGTTACTTCAGTGCACGCGTTACGTCACGTTCACCCATGGCAGGGAGGCCACGTCTGAGCCGTGCGAGATACTTCCTGGCGCGTCATGGTATTGTACTCGTCTCTATCTCACCTTACTCGAGAGACAAATCTCAGTGCATTGATACAGCTACTGCACGCCTGCGTACCGTACATACTATAGAGGACATTTGATCGTAGTATCAATGTACAATTACAAAACATATTTAAAAAAAGAAAAAACCTCTACCATCATATGACGCGTATAAACATACACACTGTCAGGATTGAGTTTCGCTGGAGCATTGATATGCATGACATAAGTGGAACTCAAGCCAAAGCCGTCAGCTGAACGCGTCATGGCGGGGAGGGCGGTGGGCCACGGCCGCCAGGCCAGACGCCGCCGCAACCAGATTAACTTAATGTTTTGCCAGCCTCGAGGGCGGCGAGATCCGCATTTTTACTAAATAATGCTAATGGAGGTTTCCATGCCAAGCTACGGTAATTAGAATAACTCTGAGGAGCCATTACACAGAAGCACACGCCGACTGTTGGCTCGTGGCTCCCGACGCTGCTACTCCCGTCGCGTCCCGCCGGAGGCCGCCCATCAAGTGTCGCGTTATATCCCAAAATTATGACACTATCTATATACTTTCCATTGTATTCTAAGATATTTATGTATAATGATAACAGACTTATGTTACCTTCACACAATATTTCTCGTCTAGTATCGGTGAATGTATTTCAGAGAATACCTAATTATAATGAATTAGCTCATACCACATCATACATTTAAGGTCTTTGTGTGTGTGTGTGTGTGTGTGTGTGTGTGTGTGTGTGTGTGTGTGTGTGTGTGTATATATATATATATATATATATATATATATATATATATATATATATATATATATATATATATATATATTTTTTTTTGTCTCTGCATTCATTAGTGTGTGTGTGTGTGTGTGTGTGTGTGTGTGTGTGTGTGTGTGTGTGTGTGTGTGTGTGTGTGTGTGTGTGTGTGTAATGTAATTAGTCAGGCATATTACTAACGCAAAATTTTCACATTTTCACATGTTACACACACACACACACACACACACACACCAAATCCCTCAAAGGCTGAGTAGTGCGAGATTTGCACAGCTTCGCAGGGAGACTAAAAATTTCCATGAACTTTGTAAATGTTATCAGATCCATGGACACCATTTGATTACACACCTGCACGCCATAAATCAGAGGCATCCATCACCATTACCTGCACCATTTATCATTATTCAACACACCTCGCCAAAAATAAAAATAAATATATATATAAAAAAAAAACGCATATAGTCAAGCATGAATTCTTGTAACTTCCTAATTATGGAATCCAAAAGAGGACAAAAAAATCATAAGCTCTCTCGGATGTGTGTGTGTGTGTGTGTGTGTGTGTGTGTGTGTGTGTGTGTGTGTGTGTGTGTGTGTGTGTGTGTGTGTGTGTGTGTGTGTGTGGAGGAAGACGAATGGCGGGTGAGGGGTTGGACTTGATAGATGAATGGTAATGCTTCAGTAATTATTGTGTTATCTATATCCATTACCTACTGCTTTGTTTTCTAGGAAATTCGGCTTTTGAGGTCTCTCTCTCTCTCTCTCTCTCTCTCTCTCTCTCTCTCTCTCTCTCTCTCTCTCTCTCTCTCTCTCTCTC
>NC_059303.1:9837859-9840359 GCF_017591435.1 Portunus trituberculatus | reverse complement strand
ATCATCGTCATAATCATCATCATCAGCATCATTATCATCCTTATCATTACCATCACGTACAAACACCATTCTATATTGATACTTCCAAGCAGACTCCCACTAATAATCATTATCTTTGTCTCTCCCCAGGTGAGAGTCTCGCGTACTCGCCGTGTAGCTCAGGTGGGCCGGGTCTCCTCTACTCGCGGTGGACGAAGCCTCGACACACGGTACAGGTCAGGAGTGGGAGCGCCACCGCGGTACCTGAGTCCACAACAGGCGGTAGGGAGGGAGTCTGATTTCTTTTATTGTCTGGAGTATGGGCGAGGAAACCTTTGAGGGGCTGAAGCACTAGGCGAGGGTGGCGGGGGAGGTAAGGGTTCCAGAGACGACAAGAAGTGGATTCCAGGAAGCTATGTGGAAGAAAAAAGATCTATTCAGCGTGTTTATAAGACCATGCCTCGGTCCGCCCCTTGACCCGGCAAGCAGAAAGCAGACAGTTGATTTATGATGGTGGTTGGGCTGGGCCAGGGACCTTCTTACTTAACACGGCCCCAGGCACCCCCACGCTGCTGCCCAGGGGTAGAGAGAGGGAGGGGGAGAGAGGATGGGGAGGCTTGTGGTCTGCGGTAAGAGAGAGGAAAGAGAGGCCGGTTGGACCAGAAGATGAGGCGGGTGGAAATAATGAGGGAAGGAGATGAAGAATGAGGTACAAATGTAACATCAGACACAAATTACAAAGGGTGATTGCACCAGGTACCAGGAAACAGAAGCAAGAACGTAAACAGGAAAAAAAAAAAAGGAAAACCATGAGAGAAAAAGAAATACTGCACTAACGAAGGATGCTTTCAAGAATATACCAAAAAAAAAAAATTAAAACTCAAAGTAAAACAAAGGTGAAAGACCTCGTTGCGCATAAGTAATTCTAACCCGGAGAGGAGTTGACTTTGAGGTAAGCAATGGTGACTGTAATGACGATGAAGGAGAAGCAGCCAAATGGAATAAAAGCATAGGTGGAGTTGATGATGATGAAGACTCGGAGTAATGAAGATGGAAGGGAATAAAGGAGAAGAGAGAAAGGGAGAGACAAGCAGGCAAAGGAGCCGTATTAAAGGGGAGGAGAGAGCACAGTTGATAATACAAAAAATAGCAGAGGACGTGCCGTGAAGGGAAGACTGGCTGAAAGGCGCTCGGAGAAGGAAATGAAAGGGTACGAGGTGGAGGAGAAATGGCCGTCGTATACGATGAAGGAAAATGCAGGAAGAGAATCGCTATGAAAAGGAACGAAGACAGGGAAACAAGAATAGAGAACAGAAAGGCGTTGAAGTGAAAATAGGTGGAGGAAAGGAAATTAACACAAGGCAAAGAGAGAATTGGAGAATGAGAGCAAAGGGAAGGTAAGACACGGGAGAGAAGGAAAGCGGGAGACCAAAACAAGACAAGAAAATAATGAATAAAAAATAGGTACATAAATAAAGACGTGACAAGAGAAAGGTACGGAAAGAGAGGAGAGAAGACGACGAAATTCAAACAAAGAAAAAGAACAGGAGAATAATATATACCAAAATCACACAAATAAGAAAAAAAAAAGAAAATGAAGAAAGGAGAAAATAAGAAAAACCAGAAATAAAAGACGAATAAGACAAAAGAAGTCATAAACCCCTTCAGTACCAGGACACGTTTTCATATTTATTCTGCTAACTATTTGTTGACTTTATACAGCTTTAGAATCTCATGTGGGGGATAAAAATAGTGAAGACTGTGAGCATTAATCGTCTGACCTCCATAGACTCTTCTTAATGTCAATAAAATTATCTAATCGCTCATAAATCTTAAGGTAAAAAAAGGGCTCCCAATATTAAAGGGGCGTTAATAAAAAGACTAAGAAAGTAAACAAAAGTAGGAAAAAAACACAATCACACAAGACAAAAGACAAGAAAAAAACATAAATCATAAACAGATAAGCGGACGTAATATAAGATAACCACCTGGACCAAAAGACGCACTATTTCATGAGAGAGAGAGAGAGAGAGAGAGAGAGAGAGAGAGAGAGAGAGAGAGAGAGAGAGAGAGAGAGAGAGAGAGAGAGAGAGAGAGAGAGAGAGAGAGAGAGAGAGAGAGAGAGAGAGAGAGAGAGAGAGAGAGAGAGAGAGAGAGAGAGAGAGAGAGAGAGAGAGAGAGAGAAAGAAAGAAAGAAAGAAAGAAAGAAAGAAAGAAAGAAAGAAAGAAAGAAAGAAAGAAAGAAAGAAAGAAAAAAAAAGAGAGAGAAGAGAAGAGAAGAGAGAGAGAGAGAGAGAGAGAGAGAGAGAGAGAGAGAGAGAGAGAGAGAGAGAGAGAGAGAGAGAGAGAGAGAGAGAGAGAGAGAGAGATAAGTTAAGGTACACGGCCAAAAAGAACAAAAAGAAAATAAATAAGGAGAAAAAAAACAAACATCTTAACTAATACTCCCTCAGCCGACTCATTTCTCCCCTGGCAAGCGTCAAATTAAGAGGGAGAGAAAGCAGCAACAAAGATTATGAAT
>NC_059303.1:9800359-9835359 GCF_017591435.1 Portunus trituberculatus | reverse complement strand
TCTCTCTCTCTCTCTCTCTCTCTCTCTCTCAGCGGGTACGGGAGGGAGGGAAGGAGGGAGGGAGGGAGTGCCACTTTCTGTGTCCGCCTTATTTTGCTGACAAGAAAAAAAAAAAAAAAAGAGAGGGAGAGCAACATATGAGGGTGCAGTGCGCAATATTCTTTCAGCAGCCGGAGACGGGAGTAAGAGAACCGACACTCATCCTCGTTACTCCAAAGTTTCCGACGAGCGCAATCCCCGTGATGGTTCCTGAACACACACTAAACTCCCAAACTCATCCCGAGTAATTAGCATCTGGCCCCGCTGTTCCTGCCCCACCTTAAGCCGCCTAATTTCCCTCGACATATCTAGTCCTTCTCGTGTTATCGCCAAAGAAAAACGAAACACGCAACTTTTTCTTTCATCCTTTTCCAGGCAATTATGTTTTCTCTTTCTCTGTGTTTCACCGCTCCCTTCCCCGTGTGTGTGGCTATGAATAATTAGCATAGACTTTTAAGTGGCCTCGCTTTGAGGTGATCCCCGGGGAAAACTTTCTTTTTTTCTATTCTCTTTCTCGCTCCAGGACTGAACGGGTGAATCGCCTGACTCAGAACCCTCTCCCTCACCTTCCCTACTTGCCCCCAAAACTTTCCACCACCATCAATACCATCTCAACTACCACCGCCCGCCCTCGCCGCCTTTACCTGGCCCAACCTTTCCTACCACACACCACTACCCCCTGCCTCTACTACTACCACCACCACGACTTCACCACTACCACCAGCATCACCACAACCAACCGAAGCTGCGGCCTCCATCTCCCGCCCTCCTCCCACGGGCCTTTATTAGGCATTCTCTGGCAGCCAGCACCGCCCTGCCACCACAACCCTCACGTAGACCTCTGCCCTCACCGCCCATTACCACCATCCCTACCACTAGCCCTACCAACATTTCCTACCACCATTCCATAAGTTCGCCAAAACGCCTGAACCATAGCTCTACTTTTTTTCTTCTTCTCTTCTCCCATCGTAAGTTGTACCGCAAGCCATCAGTTGGTGTAAGCATCAGTAACCACTACCCGCCCTCATCACCTATCATCATCATCTACAATAATGTCAACTATTTCCTGTACGGGCTGCACCTCACCATTTATTTATCCTCTCCCCGCATCCTAACCGGGAAATGGTAAAGAGCATTCCTGTGGGCATCTCTCTTCATTACAATCGCCATTTACATAACCAATATCATCATCATGACCAGTATCACATCACACACGACCACCGTTATCGCCATGCCTCCCCTGTTGTCATCGTCACTTCCACTTCCATTATTTTCATTTTTTATCAGGATCACTTTTCCTAGTACCAACCATCGCCACCAGCTGACACTTCCTCACTGCCCCCATCACCTCTATCACCATATCCTCCCCACTACCACCACCACCACTACCGCCGTAAACCGGTATACTCTCCCCGCCCCACCCATCATCCATACCATCACACATCTCAAGGCTACCTATCCACTATCCACCTTGACCATCCCAGTTCACCTCCCTCGTCCCTCCACACGAGCTCCGCCTCAAGGTGTAAATCACTCGATATTCAACCGGCTCTTCATTAACGCCCAGTGAGGGTCATGTGTCGGTGGTTCCTCTGGCTGGCTTCTGCTTCTTCCTGCTTCTCTGCGCGTGTATGTGGCTCGGGAGGAAGTTAATTTACGCTGACGCCTCCGGGAAATTGCTTGAAGTTAAGGGGGAAGTGTTTGTATTTTCTTGCGGATGTTTTTCATTAAGTTATATTGATTTTTTTTCCTTGTTTTGACTGCTTTGTGTTATGTTATGTTATGTTGTGTGTGTGTGTGTGTGTGTGTGTGTGTGTGTGTGTGTGTGTGTGTGTGTGTGTGTGTGTGCGTGTGCGTGTGTGTTCCTATTTCCCTTTTACTTTTCCTAACCCTCATGTGTATTAATGGCTACAAGTTACACTAGGATAAATATCAATCGTTTCATCTCTCTCTCTCTCTCTCTCTCTCTCTCTCTCTCTCTCTCTCTCTCTCTCTCTCTCTCTCTCCTTCAGCTTCATCATCATCTGTACAAGAAATCTCAAGTTTTATGTTTAGTTCTACTCACGACCATGCACTCACCTCTCCCTTAGTCTATTCATACTGCGAGCATAAAATTCTTTCACACACAAAATCCAATATCACTAAATCAGGTCGGGATCACCCATACTCAAGCCGCCAATGGTTAGGTAATTTGGCCAACCTTTCCTATTCATGAGACTGAGGGAGGCAATGGGAGTGTAGAAACGGCAGGAAGAAAGGAAAGTTAGAAGCGAAACGCGGAGAACTGGAAAATGAAAGGAAGAACAAAGCAAAGTTAAGACAGAGAAGTGGATGAATAGGACGGACAGAGGAAGGAAGGAAGGGGACGGAAGGAGAGAGAGAGAGAGAGAGAGAGAGAGAGAGAGAGAGAGAGAGAGAGAGAGAGAGAGAGAGAGAGAGAGAGAGAGAGAGAGAGAGAGAGAGAGAGAGAGAGAGAGAGAAACAACGTTTAACATCTGGCAACAGTTAACGGTGACACAAAGTTTGGTGACGGCTGCTCTTTCAGCCTACTCGCCACACACACACACACACACACACACACACACACACACACACACACACACACACACACACACACACACACACACACACACACACACACACACACACACACACACACACACACACACACACACACACACTAGGAGAGACCCAAAGCTAATACTGAATGATAGCCAATATTGATACTAGAAAAAAATCACACACACACACACACACACACACACACACACACACACACACACACACACACACACACACACACACACACACACACACTCGTTTATTCACTTCCAGTTGTACATGAAATGAAATCTAAAATGTAAAACCAATATTGCATCAGTATAGAAAGAGAGAGAGAGAGAGAGAGAGAGAGAGAGAGAGAGAGAGAGAGAGAGAGAGAGAGAGAGAGAGAGAGAGAGAGAGAGAGAGAGAGAGAGAGAGAGAGAGAGAGAGAGACGCAAGTGTTTCATCTCCTCTTTCCTCATCTATCCCCTTTCACAGTATCAACAGCATTACGATCACTAACACAGCCGTTGTCATCATTAGAACAACCACATCAACCCTATTGCCTTTCACACCACCACCAAACCTTCCTCCACCACACCCAGCACACTAACCGCCACCAGCATCACCACCTTCACCACCACAAAGATCGCCGCTCACAACACATACCAAGTTAACAAAAGTCCCTCATTTGGTGGCCGGAGGCAGAGTCATCACCATCACAAATAAAACCAAATTGTTCGATCCCTTCCCTTCCCTCCCTCCCTCCCTCCTCGCCACCAGCTTCATTTCCACACCTCAAATTATTCATCTCAGCTCACATCGCCGCCATATTTTGCCCAGCCAATCGCGCACAATTAATTCCAACATCCCTCGTCGCCTCAACGCCACCAGTCATCTCCACAACCTTCACCACCACCATTGCAACACCGGCACCACCATCCATCCCTCCTTCCCTCCATCCCTCCTGCCACTTACTCCGCTGGTCGAGTCGGGCGTTAATCATTCTTGGTCTAATGAGATTATCGCACATAACGGCTGTGTGCTGGTAGGGAGAGAGAGGGAGAGAGTGAGTTAAGTCTGGAGGCACAGTGAGAGAGGATGGGGGAAGGATGGAGCATTGCAAGGGACAAGAGGAAACGAATCTATTTGGGATGAGGACACCTTTGCAATAAACAGAATGAAGGAATGTTGATTTGCAGGTGTGCATCGTGGGACACAAATGGAAGGGAGAGGGGCGGGAGGGGAAAGAAAACGTTACTTGTACCACATGGGGAACGAAAGGGAATCCAAGGGGTGGGAAGAGAGAAAGAGAGTCACCCCGCCCACCTTCCCCCTGCTTCTCGGGGCAATAAAATGATTATCAGCGGCCAGGGCGTCGCTTGGCACCTGGCAGGCCACCTTCATGAGATTTTAATGAGTCTACTCACCACATGCTCTCCTGTGTGGCCTGAGGGATGGAAGAAGACACTGGTGGAGGAGGGGAAGGAGCTGGAACATGGGAGAAAAAGGTGGAACAGGAGAGGGAGAAGCGGGACAGGGGAGGGAGAGCTGCTATATGGAGGAAAGAGCTGGATTATTGAAACAAGAGGTGGAATAGAGGAAATATAGCGAGGGAATATTGCGAAAGAGGAGAGAAATAATAGAAAATATTGATGAAGAAGAAGAATAGTTGGGGTGAAAGCTAAACAGAAAAAAAAGGAGAAAAAGAACAATAGAGGACACGATAGAACAGAAAAAAAGAGATAAAGCAAGGTAAATACAAAGTGATAAAATATATGAAGAAACGTGAATAATGAATGAAAATGAGGCGAAAATAGGAATAGGGGAAGAAACGACACTAAAAAAATTACCAAGGAAAGAGACAAAATGTGGAGATGAAATAGAGAAGACAAGAAGAAAACTAAGACAAAAAAGGGGACACGATAAGGGGAGCAATAGTGTTGATGAAAAGGAAATTAATGAGATAAACTAAGCGATAAGGAAAGTAAAGATAGGGAAACAGCAATCAATAGGATCAATAGGGGAAATCTACAAAGGATTAAGGGAAGTAAAGGCAACGGAGAGGTGGATAGAATAGAGAGGAAACCTGGGTGTTTAAGAAGGGATTAAGAGGTTATTTCGCACGGTTAATTGGCGGAGGAACGCACAACTAATGGCATAATTGCAGGAAGGAAATAAATTACATTAAGTGTGACCATGTAAAAAAAGTTCCCTGCATAAAATAATTCTCACGCGTGTTTTCACTACATTTGGCCGCGTGTCTCCGTTTCTCCATCTTCTGAGTTTTCTTCATTTTTTTCCTTCATTGAATAATATATCACTCTCAATACCCGGTCATCCATTGCCTATTCGCTACAAACCACGAGCATTTCTCTCTCTCTCTCTCTCTCTCTCTCTCTCTCTCTCTCTCTCTCTCTCTCTCTCTCTCTCTCTCTCTTCACGCCTCCAGGAGAGCAACAATTGACCACCTCTCCTCCGGAAGTAATACACAAGGAAAAACGGGAAAAAAGCTAACGTAACAATGAATTCGTGGTGACAGACAGACGCCAAATAAAACCATTAACGATGAGGGAAGGAGTCGCCGCCGCCTGACCCAGAGTGTGAACAGGTCATAAAACGATAATGCGACGCTGTAAATTATCCCCGAGCCAGGTAATAGCCTCTTAATTAGCTAAAAAACACCTATAAATTCACGCACTTGCCTTGAAACGGGTCGAGTGAGTGAGTTTTAAGAATTGCAAAAACGCCGTAAAAATAAGAATATAAAAAGAAGGAGAAATGTGCTCCAGTTTATAATCCTATTGAATGGAAATTGGCTCAGGAAAAAGAAAGGTCGGGTTATGATGATTAGTTTTAAGAGTGTAAAGATTACTTAATAGCCGCCTATAAACTGGATGTGCTATAATGGAAGGTTTTGCGGAAGCTGGATTTTGCGAACGATTAAACTGTGAGGGTTAAATTATGTTAGTGTAAAGTGCGCAGGTGTGTGTGTGTGTGTGTGTGTGTGTGTGTGTGTGTGTGTGTGTGTGTGTGTGTGTGTGTGTGTGTGTGTGTGTGTGTGTGTGTTCTAAATTGCTGCAGGAGTCTATATACGCGCACAGTTTGTCCATTTTCCGTGGTTCGAAGTGTGCGTGCTCGCCAGCTTCAGACGGTGGACAAAACTCGGCCGGTTGTGTTGCTTTTTATGGGCCCTAAATGGATTCTTTTATGGGAAAGCTGTTTTGTCTTCCCGTTACCTGAGGACTAGGTGCGTGTGCCTGTGTGTGTGTGTGTGTGTGTGTGTGTGTGTGTGTGTGTGTGTGTGTGTGTGTGTGTGTGTGTGTGTGTGTGTGTGTGTGTGTGTGTGTGTGTGTGTGTGTGTCCCCGGGAATTTCGTCATATTAGTCCCAACACTTCCCTCATTATTTTTTTTTTTCTTATTTCTCTCCTTTTGTCCATTTGTCTGAGTGTCACATGGGGCTAGTAGGGGTGGGCTATGGGCTGGGAGTTAGGTGTTATTTGCTCGTGGTAGGGTGGAGTGGCGGTGGCGTGGGGGTGGGGTAGTGGTGGGGTGGCGTGTGTGGCCACTGTAGCGTCCAGCCCTTTGTCTCACAGCTGTCATGCTGACGGCGGAATTACTGACACATGGAGTATACTCTTCACCAACGCCTCACCTCCGTACACACAGCCAGCCACTGATGTATTGGTACTGTCTCCGTCATATATATCCTTTTGTGTGTGTGTGTGTGTGTGTGTGTGTGTGTGTGTGTGTGTGTGTGTGTGTGTGTGTGTGTGTGTGTGTGTGTGTGTGTGTGTGTGTGTGTGTGTGTGTGTGTGTGTGTGTGTGTGTGTGTGTGTGCGAGTGTGCAAGTGCCGAGGTCCAAAACGCTTGCAAATACGTATACTTCGCCGTGGAAGTGACGTCTGTATCGAACAAAGATTTTCTGAGGGCAATTTCCCTCGGTCTCTCTCTCTCTCTCTCTCTCTCTCTCTCTCTCTCTCTCTCTCTCTCTCTCTCTCTCTCTCTCTCTCTCTCTCTCTCTCTCCTCCGGCAGGTCTTACGCCATGACAAATCCTCGCTGCCGGGGAGTCCAAATTGTCTTTCCTCCTTTTCTCACCACGGTCGTTCGGAGTCGGTGTTATGGCTTCAGCTCCACACACAAATCAATCCCTGGTCGCCCCAGAAAACCCTTCAAACAATATCAAATTCACAGCAAAACAGTCACGGGAGAGTGTGAACGTTTCCTTTCATTCATGAATTCAGCGGGCAGGGTCGTTGGGCTTATGCCTCTCTGGTGCCGGTGCGCCCGACCCCGTTATCACGCTCTCACCCCCGACCCCCGCCACCTTGCAAGCACGTCTGCAACGTGCGAGTAGGCTACCTTACAACGAATGATTCCCCAATGAGTCATGGAGTGTCGCGAAGTGACGTCACCGCAGGGCTGACCCACGCTGGGTCATCCCCGGGGTGGAGGGAGACGCCGCTTGGCCGTAGGGGGCAGAGTAATAAAATTTATGGCCACGATTCACGTCCCACATTTGGTTCAAATTTACGAGTACCCATTACCAGACGCTACAGAGGAGCTGGCTCGCCTGCCCACGGCTCACTCCAGTGCCGATTTTCACAGTGGAAGGGTGCAGTGTGTTGCAAGGAGCGGCGGAGAGAGTGTGGTGGCGCGCGCGGTGAGCACCCGGCGGGAGGCGCCGACTGGTGGTGAAGAGGGTGTGGAGTGTTGGTGCAGGAGAGTGAGTTGTGTGTAGTTTGCAGAGCGATCAATGGTTGCGTGGTGGGGGTTCTATCACTCCCCCCAGTATGGCCTTACCCTTAGCTCCCTTCTCTCCTTTCTTCATTCGCTCCGTCCCGCTTCTCGTTCCTTACCTCCCTTCCCGCCGTCCGCCTCCCACCACGCATAACGGTCCACGGCACCGTATTCGAATAGCTCAATGTTTCCTCGTCTCCTCCCCCCCACCCTGTGCCCTAAGCCTCCTCGACAAGCCAGTGCGTGGGGCAGGCTCCACATTACATGATATGCATCAGAATAATATCCGTGAGTGTTCAGGGCTTCCGTAAGCGCGCGTGAAAGCGATCGAAAGAGTGTGGATACCAAAATGGCGGCAAGCTTGAGTCAGTCGATGGCGCTGGGCTAAAGGGATTTCCGTCTGTCATCGCGCAGGATCCACGGATTACTGAACTGACCTCAGACAGACCTCCGCGGCGGGGCTGCAGGTATGTATCAGTAAGGTACCGACGGATACTCTGAATTCTCTGCGAGATATTCATGGAGAAAGGGAGGAGTGGAGAGCGAGCAGCAGCGGCGGCAGGGAGGAGGAGCGGGAGAAGCCACGGAAGAAGGGAGGGACGAGAGGGAGGAGAGGAAGACTGCGCCGACTGGCCTGTCTCTGCCTATTGGAGCTGTTGCCAGGGTTCCGATTTTCTCTCACTCTATCTTGTTTTATTTTTTCCGCCCTTACAATAATTCTGTGTCTCCTTCGTTTCAGATACACATGTGCCTTTTCACTTATTTTCTCCTTTCATTTACTCATCTTTCAAACTTGCATTCCTCTCTCTCTCTCTCTCTCTCTCTCTCTCTCTCTCTCTCTCTCTCTCTCTCTCTCTCTCGACAACAAAGCTCTCCACACACTCCAACCTCTGCCTCATCCTCTTTAACACTTACCATCTCTCTCTCTCTCTCTCTCTCTCTCTCTCTCTCTCTCTCTCTCTCTCTCTCTCTCTCTGCGGGGGAAATACAGGGGTACTGATGGTTCAAGCGATATCAGCTGACGTTTGTTTGTTCCAGAATCACCAAGACAATTGGAATCCGATAAATGCCTCCGTAAGCTTATGTGTACGCGTTTTCCTGTCGACCACTGCCTCTATCAGTCCGGGTCTATTTTGCTTCACTCTGTTACGCTGACTTTTACTTTTATTTGCTCTCATTTTTTGTCCTCCTTTGTACTGATTTATCTATTCCCAAGACCCTCCTTTTGTTTTATATATATATGTGTGTGTGTGGATCGTGTAGTTTATCGTTATTCTCTATTCAAGTCCATTTTGCTTCATTGCGTTGTGGTGACTTACTTTTATTTACATTTTTTTTTCTCTCTGTCTTTCCTTTTCTGTTTGTCCAATTCTCATACGACTTTAGGGTCTCCTTGCCTTCTTTCTTGTTTTCTTTATGTGAGTTATAAATCATATCTTATTTCTTTCTTTTTTACCTATGCTTGTTCTTTGATTATTTATGTCCGACTGTCCGTTTATGTGTATATAAATTTTCATCTCTGCCACTGCATCTGTCAGCCGCTGCGCTTTCTGCTTTCACCTCACGTGCTGTGATATCTAAAAAGGAACTAAGGTTCCAGACACGGAGGATGGAAAGCACAAACAGACAAAGACAGGAAGACGAACAGACAGACAGACAAACATAGAAAGGCAGGCAGGCAAGCAGACTGGAGCACACCCACTGCAAGAGAGAGAGAGAGAGAGAGAGAGAGAGAGAGAGAGAGAGAGAGAGAGAGAGAGAGAGAGAGAGAGGAACAGACAGACTGACAGCCAGATCGAATAAATGGATAACTGACTGACTGACGGGCTGGCCGTCTGACAGAGGCAGATAAACAAAACAAAAAAAATGTGTGTGTGTGTGTGTGTGTGTGTGTGTGTGTGTGTGTGTGTGTGTGTGTGTGTGTGTGTGTGTGTGTGTGTGTGTTTGCGTGTGGAATCTAGTCTAGTGGGTGTATAAGTATGCAGTATTCACACATGCCTGGCTATCTCTCTATTCATCAGTGTGTGTTTGTCTGTCCGAACATCCTAAACAATAATATATTTTGATCTACCTGCAACGTTTTCAAGCTAGTTATGTTTTTATGCCTTTCCAGTTAATAACAGGTATTTGCAGGTATCAGTAAAATTGATGGGGCATAAATTTATCCTATGACAGACATTATTAGAGCTAAATAAAGCTCATACTCTCATGTGCATTACATCTCGCTTGGAATCTGTTTCATATTATTTTCCCCGTATTTTGCAAGCGAGAAAACACCTTTACTGGGAAATAATTGTATAATGCTGATTTTTATTTTCTTAGTGGTAGTTCGACTGTTACTATCCTTTCTAATGCTTCTGTTTTTACATCATTATATTTTGTTTGTTTTGTTGTTAATGTGAATAAGGAAAGACATCAATCAAAACATTACTTAATGATGCAAATTATCTTGTTTGGGTCATCTTTATCAATTCGTTTATATTATTGTTTTGACACTTTCAGAGTTCATTTGATGTTCCATCTTTTCATGTTTTACTTTTCACTGTATTTTTTCTACTGCTACTGTTCATATTTCTCTTACAAGTTTATTTTCTAGTCCCTTTGTTACTCAGACCTTCACTATTCATCCAAGTAATATATTCAGCAATGGAGGCAATAATCTTGACATTTATTCCACCTGGCACCCACTAACATTCACAAAATTGTTGTCGGTATGTGAACTGGGAATATAAAATCTGACTCGAATGTTTACGACACGGCTCCAGTCATTCTTTACGAGCAGTATTAAAAATGAAACAATGGAGGATTCAGCAGAGGAAAGGAGGGAGCCACGTCTGGGAGGGTGTTGACCTGAGAGGCTGAATTACTTATCACTTTGTGTGTTAACTTTTCATGTTCCTCTGTGGTTCGGGAAGATAACTCTCCGATTACTTTTCCTTGTTTATATCAATGATTTGTGGTGCTGAGTGAATGTGTGTGCGTGTGCGTAATATCGATTTTATTTCTGCGGTTAATAATATAATTGTGTGTGTGTGTGTGTGTGTGTGTGTGTGTGTGTGTGTGTGTGTGTGTGTGTGTGTGTGTGTGTGTGGGCGAGTGTTGCCTCATGCCTGTGTGGGTGTGGCAGGCGGAGGTGGTGAATGTGTGAACACGAGGCCTTGTGTCTGGGATGTTTGTGGCCTTGTTGAGTGAGGCTCGTGAAACTGTTTTGTGGCGAGACCCAGATAACACTTCCATGTTTGCTTTGATTAGGGCGCGCCATGTGTGTGGGTCTGGTGGCAGCTTTGGTACGAGTTGAGCTGCAGTTTGTGAGCCTTTTGCAATCGAGAAATATAAACAAATGCTATATAAAAAGGGGCGTTAAACCCAACAGCCATGACTCCTGGCCAATAAAAACGAGAGAGAGAGAGAGAGAGAGAGAGAGAGAGAGAGAGAGAGAGAGAGAGAGAGAGAGAGAGAGAGAGAGAGAAAGGAAGTCCTGGAGTTCATAGCGTGCTAGGCAATTAAGTGTTGATGAAGGAGTAATTAAAGTGCCCGCCAGAAGCATAATGGTTTAGATGCACATATTCTCTCAGTGTATATGGATCTAAATTGCCTCGGCTGTCACTCACATTAATGTTCTCGTTTTCGCCGAGAGAATTAACAACACGGCTTTGACCACTCGGCGAATATAACAACAAAGACCGCAAGTCGCATGTGTTGGGAAGAACCCGCAGCTTTCTGGATGTTTCACGAGGTCAAAGTTTCATCCACGACACATTTTCTTAATATATTTTTGTTCCTGTACATTTACTAACTCTTTTTCTCAGACTTATTATTTAATTTAATTTTCCTTTCATTTTCTTTTTAATTATAGTTATCTATTTTTTTTTTACAAGATAAATATTCCCTTCCATTTACTCACATTTTTTTTTTTTTTATTATATCCCACCATAATGAATTCGCGGATTCGAACACTTGAAATAAAGAAGCATTCTTGAGTGTACATAAGTATTATTTAAATTAATATACCTGAAAATAAATTCATGAATAAACTTCTCTTTATAGAAATGAAAAGAGAAAAAAAAAGATTCCTAGATTAAATGTGTTCCAACTTAATATAGCTGAAAATCATTTTTTTATTAATTATATGTGACAGAAATGTAAGTAAGATATATCTATTGGAGGAAAAAATGTAAACTATTCAGATTACTTAAATAATTAGGTGCTAACACTTTTACAACTCTCTCTCTCTCTCTCTCTCTCTCTCTCTCTCTCTCTCTCTCTCTCTCTCTCTCTCTCTCTCTCTCTCTCTCTCTCTCTGTAGCACTTAACACTTCTCAAAGGGGTCGTCAGGTTGATGTGATATGTAGCAATTCTATGGAAATATACGTGTTATCACCAGCAGGTTATGGCGCTGAGGCTTAAGTGGTGTGTGACTGACTCCCTCCTGGCCACCTGTTTCCCCCTTAACTGACTATTTCCTTCCCGTGCCTTAACTGCCTCCGCTAGATATCCAGGTGTGAGTGTGGCGATAATGTTGACGTCAATGAGAATGAGGAGGAGTGGGAGGTGATTACGATGATTATGGTGATGAAGACAGTGATGGTGTTAGTGGTTATGTCAGTTTGTGAGATGGTGGTGAGGATTATAGTAATGATGGTGAGGAAGAAGAGGAAATGGAGCAGGAGGAGGAGGAGGAGGAGGAGGAGGAGGAGGAGGAGGAGGAGGAGGAGGAGGAGGAGGAAATGAAAATATAAAATAAATAAGTGAGAATGTGAAGAAAATCAGATAACTAAGTGGAGGAGGAGGAGGAGGAGGAGGAGGAGGAGGAGGAGGAGGAGGAGGAGGAGTAATAAGATGGGAACGAAAAACTTTATATGAAGAAAAGCAACAGAATATGAAGGAAAAATAAAACAGTAAGTGGAGGAAACGGAGGAGGAAGAGAAGGAGAAAAAATAGAAAAATAAATGAAACTTAATTGAAGGGTCAGTGTGTGTGTGTGTGTGTGTGTGTGTGTGTGTGTGTGTGTGTGTGTGTGTGTGTGTGTGTGTGTGTGTGTGTGTGTGTGTGTGTGTGTGTGTATTTGTACGCGGCAAGCATACAATAAAAGCAAACCAGACGAAAAAAAAAAAAAGACAGAAGAGGAAGAAAAAACGTAGAATACAACAAAGTAAACATCGAGAACTAGATTTACACTTCTCATCACCACATAATCCACTTAATTTCAAACAAACTCTCCTGCCACTCGTAAAACACAACCAGACGAGCAACACCCAGGCTACGGCGGCAGATGAAGTGGCCCAGTAAGAGACGCTAACTTGAACCTTCCTTTCCTCTCTCCCTCCTTCTCACTCTCCCGCTATCTCTCCCTCTCTCTCTTTCTAAGATCACCACAGCCTTCCCGGAACTCGAGTAAACACACCGAGTATTTACCACCACTAATTCCCCATCTACTCTCGATATAGGAACAACAACACGCACAGTATCGATTAAGATTACAGTAAGAGAGTTTTCATCGCCATCCTCGGCAGCGCGTCATCCCACTCATTACTCCATTTCCCAGCCGCTCGTGTGCCAGATGTACGATGAATGGTGGGCTCATCTCATCTGCCAGTATATTTGTACGTTATTAGAGTAGCGGTGATTAAACACGCCTCGTTAGCTTCAATGCGCGGCGATATCAGAGGAGTGACAGCTGATGTCCTTGTATAACTATAACACTACCGACTCTTTCGCTGGCATACTGCGTGTATATACTATTTTACGTAATGGTTTTACGTCCACTAGCGTACTAAATAATGTATCAGAAAGAGGGTAAATACAAAAAGTTTATAAATATCTTACGTTATGTATTATTTAATCAACTTCACATTAACACAGAGATGAGGGGAAAAAATACGTATTAATCTACATTATCTGTATACACTATCATATCAAATTACATACAGTTGAAAGTATACAGCAGGTCATACATAATTCACTTAACCATTTATAAATACGTCAACTAAAAAAAAAATACACACGACAAAATATTAAGAGCCAGTGTACAAGCTAAAATAATCATGACAAGTATGCAAATTCCCCTTTTCCAGGTACAAATTCCTTACATGAACGGTGACAAGCAGACACCTCCACCAGGAAGCGCTAAGGACACACATTAAGCACCGCATCGGAAGGTCAATTTTTGGGCGCTGAGGAGAGCAATCAAGTTTAATGACGCAAGGAATGGCGGCGCGAGGGGGAAGAAAGTCCATGGGGTTTGTCAGTTCATTTCTGCTTCATCCCAGGCGGCAGAAAGTTCACCTGTTGGCTCATTCCAGTAATTGCTACGGGTGCTGTCTACACGTCGGTTTTTTTTTTCCTATTTTGTAGAGGATTTGGACGTTAAATCCGTTCCCCGTGACACTGATTACCCCTTTATCATACTTAACCGGTCTCTATTATACGTCCTGAAAGGCTGTACAGTTCACGGGTGAGCCAAAGTACTGTCCAGAATTTATGACCATTTCATTTTGTTTTGCACACTTTTGCTCTGTACAAGTGACGAGGGAGCCGCCATCACGCTCACACGTTGGAAGCTCTATTAAGGATAAAATGTGTATATAATTATCTTATTCCATATACAGCACGAGAGTAATTAGGCCATCGAGAAGTTTATTACGGTAATTTACATCATATGATAAATTTGGTTGAATAGATATACAGGAAAATTAATGATCACGCTTGCAGTATTAAGGTAAATTGAATTGCACTAATGACATGAAACACCTGTGACAGTGAAATTACCATGCAGTTTTCTTCCAAGTTAACTATTTGGCCCATTTATTCTTTCAACATACACAAATAACGTCAAAAAAAAAACTTTAGGATTAAGAAAAGAAAAAGAGAATAATTTCGATTGATAAATGTGTTTCTATTAGTGAAGAGAAAAGACAAAGAGAGACACGCTATCCAAATCAGTAACATGAAAAATGCATGTAAATATCTGCAAACAAGTAACACCAATAATAATTACAATATGAATGAATGTAAAAATACGCCAGTGTTGAAAGCTTGTTAGGGGGACAGAACTGTGATGAAATATATTCCTGGAGTGAATGGAAAAAGTAACATGCATTTGACAGAGAGAGAGAGAGAGAGAGAGAGAGAGAGAGAGAGAGAGAGAGAGAGAGAGAGAGAGAGAGAGAGAGAGAGAGAGAGAGAGAGAGAGAGAGAGAGAGAGAGAGAGAGAGAGAGAGAGAGAGAGAGAGAGAGAGAGAGAGAGAGAGAGAGAGAGGAAAAATAGCAAAAACCTAAACAGCAAAAAACAAATCTAACGGAAACACACACACACACACACACACACACACACACACACACACACACACACACACACACACACACACACAAAGAAAGAAAACCGTATTCAAGGAAGAAACTGAGAAAGATAACAAACAAGAGACTGAAAATGAAGATGAAGGACAAATGGAGTAGCAGGACAGCTGGAGGAGGAGGAGGAGGAGGAGGAGGAGGAGGAGGAGGAGGAGGAGGAGGAGGAGGAGGAGGAGGTGGTGGTGGTGGTGGTTGTGGTGGTGAATTTTGTGGCGGTGAGTTGGAGCCAAGGCAGTGAGGTAATAATGGATGGAGGAGGCAAGGAGGAAACTCAGAAAGGGGATGAAATGGAATGGAACCTCGCGAGTGATGTAGAAGGTAAAGGTGGAAGAGGACTGAGCAAAAACGAGATGAGAGAGAGAGAGAGAGAGAGAGAGAGAGAGAGAGAGAGAGAGAGAGAGAGAGAGAACGTCCATGCACATTCAATTTACTATTACACTCTCTCTCTCTCTCTCTCTCTCTCTCTCTCTCTCTCTCACATGGAAGCACAAATACACACACATACACAACAAACATATGGACAAACATTTATCATTCCCCGTTCCATGCACGCTTTGAAATGTGCTTTTTATGCACACAAACATAACAGGTAATGGATGGCGTACCTAGTCCCCAAAACACTTTACAACAAAACACACACACACACACACACACACACACACACACACACACACACACACACACACACACACACACACGGGAACAACGGGTGCGGATGAAGCTGACAGATGAGGAGGGAGAGAAATTGACAATGCATTAGACTAAAAAGAAAGATAAAGAGATCAATAGTGGCCATGACAAGGCGGTTCATATAGAGTACATTTCTTTTTACCGACTCTAGAACATAACATTGACGCTCTTCCTCCTCCTCCTCCTCCTCCTCCTCCTCCTCCTCCTCCTCCTCCTCCTCCTCAGCTGCACGCCGTCACACCGACACAGAAATTACCAATAATTCTTCTCGCCCCACTTACGACGGACTGGCAACAACTTCCGCTCAAGTGCCCAAAGTGGTGTGTTACTTAAGTCTCTCTCTCTCTCTCTCTCTCTCTCTCTCTCTCTCTCTCTCTCTCTCTCTCTCTCTCTCTCTCTCTCTCGAGGATAACAACAGGCTTCCTCTTTCTCTTGCTCACTGGCTGCTTTAAAACGTAACGTAATAGTTTTACTCATTTTATTTCGTTTAGTTCAATACCACGCCTAACAGATTACTTTTTAGTATACTCTCTCTCACACACACACACACACACACACACACACACACACACACACACACACACACACACACACACACACACACACACACACACACACACTCTCTCTCTCTCTCTCTCTCTCTCTCTCTCGGTTAGGGAAGGGTACTGCTGACTCATCCTCAGCTGCTCCTCGCCACATTTGCACCAATTGTTGGCAGAATTGCTGTCCCTGGTCTGACCTGCCGCCTCTGTGTGTGTGTGTGTGTGTGTGTGTGTGTGTGTGTGTGTGTGTGTGTGTGTGTGTGTGTGTGTGTGTGTGTGTGTGTTGAAATGTAATGATTAATCGTATGTATACTTTTAACAATAAGATATATAGATTACTAGAGACAGATTGACCAGTACAAGATGACAAACAAAAAGTAGAAAGAAAATAATAGTGATTTAGAAGCATACCTATTAGTGGAAATTTTCAGAAAAAAAAAGAGATAAAAAACGCAATATTTCACCAATCCATTTCAAAGTTTCATCACCAAATGCAATCAGCGCGAAAGACAATAATAACAGACCAGCAATATCTCCTTCCATCGTGTGATATAGAGCAAATCATGGCTGAAGTATGTCATCCTCCCGTCCCACACACACACACACACACACACACACACACACACACACACACACACACACACACACACACACACACACACACACACACTCCTGACCTCCATGTTTCGAATTATTCAATGGAGTCTACTTGAGGCATACAGCGTTTGAGCGAATTTGTAGCGCTGTCACCACTGATGTTCCCGCGTTAGCGATAACTGGCAGTAAGGGCGTGTTGTGTCCAGGCTAAGGAGGGCAAGGAGAGTGAGGGTGAAAGGGCAGCGGGGACAGACTGTAGTGGATGTGACGGCTATTGCAGGGACGAACTGTATAGCAAGACTAGTGGCAGGGAAGACAGGCTCGGTATTTGGACTGACAATATTCTTAGTTGTATTAGTATACGTTCGAAACTATCACTTAATATAATTTCTAGTGGCAATATTCACATTGTGTCTATTTTCATCATGTTTTAAATCATCGTTTTATATGTTTTCATTAACAATATTCTTAATTATTTATTCTATGTCCCAAATCATCATTTGGAATAAAGTACGGCCAATAGAGTTCATTAATTCAGGTTCACAAGGCTTAACTGTCCGTATGAAGTGCTATATCAACTGTTCAGCTCAGGTTGTTTATTGCCCGGATCAAACATTTAACAGTATTGGGAACGTATTCATCATGTCTCGCCCATATCAACACATGTACGCTAAAACAATAGATGTGTGATTTCCTTAATCGCTACTGACTGACATCAAAATCCTCATGTTCTTGATGGACTCATTATTAAGTTCCAACATTGTACATTCATCATTTTCAGAGCATATATTAGTGTTTAACTTATTACTGTTCTTGTATTCACAAAATATTATAGTATTTGCAAATATAACTGATGATCTTACAAGTAAAAATAATCATCATTATCTTCTTTCTGGGATTATATTTGATGTAAAAGATCCATCATTATAAAAAGATGAACGAAATCAAGAGAGACAAAGAACTTTATTGTAAACACCTTAACGTTCATGACACACCTTTATCATAAGCAATACCTTCCTGAGCTGACAAAACACCACCTCTATCTTTACCATAACTTTGACAAATCATAGTGTTGATGCTCACAAACACCACAGATAACTACTAACTACACCATCACTCTAAACAAAAGCCTCAACTGCCTCATATTTTGCAGCTGACGTGATGAGGACGACCACCAGCACCACCAGCACCGCCACCACCACCAGCACCGCCTCCTCACTCAAGGCCACGACCAGCACGACCCGGCCAGTCTCTCGCCACGCCACCTCAGCCAGGAGACACACCGCCTCTCACCTGCGGATACAGAAGACGTCAAGATTATCAGAAAATATCCAAGACAATCACACGTTTAAATCCTGCACCCCGCATCCTTCCCCTTCCCCTCCTGGATCCTCTCGGCCTGCCTGGAAGTCCTTCCTCAGGGTTCTCAGCCAACATTCAAGTTCTCTCTATTGGTGCAAAACTTCATATATATATATCTTACTTTTCATATTCAGAAACCTTCATGTAAATTTCACCACTAGTGCGTAAAATTAATTTCCTTCACCTTTCCACACAAGTGTAATATTACCTCAATATTTTCTCACGAGTTGTTGCAAATATTGATTAATATGAAATCTGGTGGAGCTTAAGTGATAATCAAACAACTTTTTCAAAATATATATCGTTTTAGTAATATATTTTCCACATATTCAAAATATGGCATATGTTTCTCGCCCTTAATCACTTTCACGAGCATCCAAAAAGAGATCCTATGAGTGTCGGTTTAGGAGGAGAGACCCTTCCCTCGCCTGGCCTAACACACCCCCTAACACCCTACTAACACCAAAGTTAATGCTCTACATCTACCCTGTAGATCCGAATTTGTGAGATAATTGTTAACAAATTCGGTTCTAGAGAGGTTTGTGTGGGGCATACATGGCAACTGTCTAACACACATTAGTCTAAGTCTCCCGTGTGGCGTGAACCTGAAGTGCTTCTATCTCAGTCAAGTTGTGTGTGTGTGTGTGTGTGTGTGTGTGTGTGTGTGTGTGTGTGTGTGTGTGTGTGTGTGTGTGTGTGTGTGTGTGTGTGTGTGTGTGTGTGTGCGCGCAACAATCAGGATGTACAGCCTCCCATAAACAGCAAAAAATCAGACAAAAAAAAATATTTAAGGTCAGTCAGGTCGGCAGCGGCCTTGTGCACCGCCAGTTGAGCCCCTCAGGCCGCCCCACGTGTGCACCTTCACATGAGATTTATAATTTGAACTTGTAATTCACCTCACAAAAATCATGTTGTCAGTAAATGTTATAAATATATACCTCATTTTTTTCTATTACATAAATAAAAAATTTATTAACATCCTCTCTCTCTCTCTCTCTCTCTCTCTCTCTCTCTCTCTCTCTCTCTCTCTCTCTCTCTCTCTCTCTCTCTCCAAAACACACACACACACACACACACACACACACACACACACACACACACCGTGTAGTATAGTGGTTAGCACGCTCTACTCACAATCAAGAGGGCCGGGTTCGAGTCCCGGTAAGCGGCGAGGCAAATGGGCAAGCCTCTTAATGTGTGGCCCCTGTTCACCTAGCAGTAAATAGGTACGGGATGTAACTCGAAGGGTTGTTGTCTCGCTTTCCCGGCGTGTGTTGTGTGTTGATGTGGTCTCAGTCCTACCCGAAGATCGGTCTATGAGCTCTGAGCTCGCTCCGTAATTGGGAAGACTGGCTGGGTGACCAGCAGGAAACCGAGGTGAATTACACACACCAAAGAAAACGTGATGAAAATTCAATATTATGACGCTAAATTGAAATTTCTGAGATAATAAGTTACAGTCTACTGACGCACGAGCACCATGACCTTTCCCGGCAAAGTATTTCACAGTAACAAGAGTCAGAAACAGTAATTAATTCCTGCCGAGTTCTCCACATCAAGACCTCCGTTGCTGATGATTAAAATGGCCTAATATTACGAAAGTTCAGGAAAAAAAATGAGAGTAAGAAAATCATGAGTGGAATTACTGATGTATTGATTAACATGTTTGAGGTTGCCACTGTGACCTTGGCTGTTGACTAAGATGATAAATAAAGTAGTAAATGTTAAAACCTAAAACAGTTGATATTCAATGAACATATGAATGCATCTTACGTTTAATTAATACAGAGAGAGAGAGAGAGAGAGAGAGAGAGAGAGAGAGAGAGAGAGAGAGAGAGAGAGAGAGAGAGAGAGAGAGAGAGAGAGAGAGAGAGAGAGAGAGAGTGTGTGTGTGTGTGTGTGTGTGTGTGTGTGTGTGTGTGTGTGTGTGTGTGTGTGTGTGTGTGTGTGTGTGTGTGTGTGTGTGTGTGTGTGTGTGTGCGCGCGCGCGCCAGTGCGTGTGCATGTATGTACATATTCTTGTTTTCGATACCTTCAGTACCATGTAAGCTTCTTGTACTTAATTTTCTGGTCAATTTATGACTTACTTGAGCAGTTCGAAAGGTGGTGTATAATCTTTGCATAAACTGTTGATCTTAAAGCGGAACAAGTTTATTTTTTGTGCATATTTTAATCCTCAAAAGAAAATACGATGAAGGTGTGCTAGGTGTGCTACATATCTCTTTAAAGTGTTTATACATATTTTGTGTTCCTTCCACTTTTGCAGAGAAGGAAAGGCAAATGTAATTACCTTGTAAACTACGTTATACTGTAGTGCTTTCAAATCAATTTTTTTTTCTTAATGATTGTTCGATTAATTAACGATTCACTTATTTCTAGTTTATAATCTAAAGTTTTCACCTACCAGCACACACACACACACACACACACACACACACACACACACGGATCAGAGAGTACGTACTTCATAAATTATACCCAGTCAGCAAAGGGAAATATGTAACAGAGGCACGTGAATGTGAAACGAACGTGAGACGCCTGAATATCACCGTCGTTAATAAGCACTGGTGTCTTTATCAGTGTCCACCAGCTGATGCGAAGGTGTAGGACCTGAATGACATCACACAGGTGTGCGTGTAACACTTCGCAGGTGTGTGGCTCACGAGCTGGCCTCCCCCACGGATTTTGGCACATTAATTAAGATTTATTGATGACATTTTTGGTATTTAGTTCACTTAATTTCATTTATGATTCCAAATTAGATGTTAAGAAGCTGAATTCATATACGTAGTCATCAACTTTGTTCTAAGAAGTACAATAAGAAATGTATTAGTTTTAATTTAATTTAGTACAAGATTTTTTTTTTAAATAGACGTCATGAGCGTAATGACATTGATATTAAATTTGGAAACATGTGTTTCTTGTTTTAGTTTCTATATCAGCAATGTATGTAAGCCATACTTAAAACATGCGCCTATTGAGATTACCATAGGCGGTTTTTTTTTTTTTTTTTTTTTTACGTGGAACAATGTTCTTTCGGTTTTTATGTAATTAGTCTTCATCGAAAAAAAAAAAAAAACATTAAGCTTTGAAAATTAATTTCTACTTAAAAGAAATTACACATGTCAAAATTATCCTACGCAAAATAATTGAAATGTCCATATACATTCTTTCCGAGGAAGACAAGGAACAGATTTTATTACCTCGGTGTGTATCGTGCATGCATTTACGAGCCTTCCCAGACACGAGTTACTCGGCAGAATATCAGAGAAAAACATTGCTTACGCTTGCTCACGATCCTCGCGTAAAGTTACAAGAACATTAATCTTCTCAATGTGCGTCTTCCGAGAGAAAGGTTACGGCGGAATGGAAACTGGTAAAGTGTTTTCAAGGACGACGAGATAATCACCATGTTTGGCCCCACCAAGTAACCCCCACTCAGCTCATTCGCCGCTAAATCATAATCATTAAATTTTGTCTTTTTACCGTGCAAACACTTCATCATGAAAAATTTGCCCACCGTGCAAAATTTTCTCCTTCATTTACCTGTTTCGAGTATCATCTAAGGATTAATTGAAAGGGTAAACTAATCAAGAATATTTATGTTCATCTCATAATATTTTCAGTGATGATGCTTCAATAAAATAGTATCTCTCGGTTTTCTGTCTCTAAACATTTTTTCCTAATGTATCAAAATGCACATAAATATTCACAAATAAAATCTTAAAGAGAAAAGAAATGCAGTCAGAGCAATTAAGATTCAAATTAAACTCTCATCCAACAGCAGCATGGAGACACTTCCACGGCTTAAGTGTTAATGCCAGGCAAGCAATGACTACCTCTATCTTGCTGCCACCACCATCACCGCCTCCTCCTTTAGTTAAGTGAAGTGAATTAGTAGCCTCTCTCTCCCCTTGTCCTCGGAGAAGAGCGGGGGCGTGAAGCAGAGCAGAGGGAGCCGAGTGGGTGGAGGAGGTGGAGGAGAGGATGGGGGGAGCATATTGATCTGGTATTTTGATGGGGTGAGTCGGTATCCTCCACCGCCCTGCCTGCTCGCCGCTCTCTCACTGCCTCCCTTCCTCTCTCTCTCTCTCTCTCTCTCTCTCTCTCTCTCTTTTCTCCCTCCCTCACGTGCAGCAGATGGTCTGGAGTTGCCTGTTCCTCCCATCACGCTGGCCACCCTCGCCTGTTCCTATCATCACTTTCATTTTCCCGAGATATATATAGGATGCTGAGGCAGTGCTGAGTCGGCGATGCTGTCTGTGATGAACATGTGCACGGTGGTGAATGTGTGATGCTGGTAATGGTGAGGGCTCGTTTCTTGGGTTATGAGGTCTTGTGGTAGTAACGAGTATGGTGACAAGGGATGTGATGGTGAAAGCGATGGTAGTACGTGAAAATAGGGACTCTTTATTCATTCATTCATTCATTTATTCATTTTGTATCCATCTATCTTTCTGCCAATCTGTCGTTGTTTATCTCTCTATGTATCAGTGTCACCATATCTACTTGTATATTCAGGGGATTAATTAAATAATGAATACATTTAATACTTTATACCTTTCATCCATTCACCACTCGATACAAAACTGAATCCAGGCGTCGAGTATTGTTTGTGATACTTAAATGAACTGCGTAAACAAAGGAACGCGTGTTATCGACTGGAGCAAAACAATCTGGCCAACATTCAATCGCTAATTCGAGGCATGAGAGGGAAAAGTATTTGCACTCCACGCACGGAATGACTCCAGCCTCCAATAGCACGATTTTTTGTCCTCCCTCGATGTCCGAAGTTGAATAGTTGTGAAACTTTTATACAGTTATGTGCGGTTTTGGACAGTTTTGTGTGGAGCGAAACTCGAATATTGCCCAGTACGTTCTTTTGTTTTTGCCTTTTTGTTGTTGTTGTTGTTGTTGTTGTTATTGTTGTTGTTGTTGTTGTTGTTGTTGTTGTTGTTGTTGTTGTTGTTGTTGTTGTTGTTGTTGTTGTTGTTGTTGTTGTTGTTGTTGTTGTTGTTGTTGTTGTTGTTGTTATTATTATTATTATTATTATTATTATTATTATTATTATTATTATTATTATTATTATTATTATTATTGTTGTTATGTTGATGTTTGTTGTTGTTGTTGTTGTTGTTGTTGTTGTTGTTGTTGTTGTTGTTGTTTCTGTTGTTGTTGTACTCAAACTATGTTCATGGAAGTAATATTGATGTCAATTATAATTCCGAAGTCAATAAGACACTATAGAAAAAAAAAAGTGAAATCAGGAAAAAAAAAATATTAGCAACAAAAAGAACAAACACTATAACAGTGGTGATGATGATAAAGATAATAATGATTAATATGATAATGAACATGATAACGACGACGAAAACAACAACAACAACAATACATAATAATAATAATAATAATAATAATAATAATAATAATAATAATAATAATAATAATAACAATAATAACACTACTACTAGTAATAATAATAATAATAATAATAATAATAATAATAATAATAATAATAATAATAATAATAATAATAATAATAATAATAATAATAATAATAACAATAATAATAATATTAACAACAACAACAACAACAACAATAACAAACACAGATTTCCAGGAGTATACCCAGTAAATTCCGTCACAGGGGGAGAAAATGATATTACAAAACACGCTTACTGAATTATTCCAGACAAGTCCGGTGATAGACGTTCTCGAGGACATGCGATCGTATCTTTGTCTCTCTTTAGTGTGTGAGCTTCATTGCAGTCATCACTCAGACATTACTATTACACTGCATCTGCCGCCTCGTTGTAGCCTTGTGCTATCTTTGACAGTACTGACTTATTTAATGGCCAAACAAATTAGATGAATAAATCAGTAAGCAAATCAATAAAGCAAAAAAACAATAATAATAAGTCAATAATGAGGACAAACACATTTATTTCTATTCTTCACACGTATAGAGCTTATCTCACATATACAAGGTCATCAAACCAATCCACTACCAGTAAAAGATTAATACACACTATACGAGAACATATGATCACAGGAAGCAGCATCAAAATACACCTCAGAATGAAATACACAATTGACAACCAATGACATTTGAGAAGATTACACGCACGAAGGCTGTTAATAATACAGAACAAGACCGGGATAAAAAGAAAAGAGTATAAAGAGGGTGAACAAAATCTTTATTGAAATGTACCAGACAATATCAGTTAGCTTTGTATGAAACTCACACCTATGTATTATGATAAAGGTGACATGTTAAAGCTTCTCATTCAGTAAATTATAATACAACTAAGAGAATGAACAAAACACACACACAAAAAAAAAAAATAAATAAATAAATAAATAAATAAATGTTAAAAGTAATATACCACAGAAAATATTGTAATACTGAATTACTAAAACATGAAAAAGTCCCAAATATAAAACAAAACACCGATAATAAATGAGATGACAAAAGGGATAAACACAACAAGCCTGAACAAGTACACCAGAAAATATCAGCACGGGGTTAAGAAGAATGATAATACCAGTCTATTACACTCAAGGTAACATGTAAAGGTGTTTTTACTGACACTCAAAAACTTGTTAGAAATCAAATGAACGAGAGAGAGAGAGAGAGAGAGAGAGAGAGAGAGAGAGAGAGAGAGAGAGAGAGAGAGGAGAGAGAGAGAGAGAGAGAGAGAGAGAGAGAGAGAGAGAGAGAGAGAGAGAGAGAGAGAGAGAGAGAGAGAGAGAGAGAGAGAGAGAGAGAGAGAGAGAGAGAGAGACTACAAAAACTTCTCAAGGAATAAATCACCGAATATCGGTCACCCTTTAGAGAGAAAAAATAACTACATAAACATTCCAATAAAAAACAATAAAAAAAACACACACATGAGAGAAAAGAGAAGAGTAGAAACACAACTTCCTCCAGAAATATATCACATCAGTCACTCTGAAAAAACACCAACAAAAAATAAATCTCGCTTCCTTTCACCTCGTTCCTATAAGCTCGCCGCAGCATTAGGTAGGGTGACGGATCTCTATTCAGCAGAGGTTCACGTTACGTCGACTCTGCGAAGCAACGTCTCTATCAACGTGATACAGATCTGCATTAATGAAGAGGCCCCGTCCCCCGGTCCGGTCACCTGTCCCGCTGCGTCTGGTTTGGCGTTCTATCAGCCTGTTTCTGTCTGTTTTTATCTGGAGCCAATAACTCTTGCCCGTGTGTGTGTAAGTTCCTCTTTGTTTTGCCTGTGCATGTGCTGATATTTGTGTTTCGTTATACTGTGGACTAAAAAAGCGAATGGATTAATATATTGTTTTCTAAGTAAATATTCGCTCGTCATTTCTCCCTTTCTTCCCTTCGTCTCTTACCTTCGTCCTTCCTTCCGTCCCACCCTTCCCTCCCTCCCTTCCGTCCCTTCACCTAGCTCGATGATGGGTCTGACAAGCCAACATTGACAAAGTACGAGCGGCTTATTTGATACCGGGAACACCTGTATATATGAGGAAGGGAGGGGACGTCCTGCAGGAAGCGTGTAGTGCTGGGCGTGGCGGAGAACTGCACGGAATGAAAAGTACAAAAAAATATGTATAAAAAAAGACCCATTCCTTAGTACGTCTTTAAGTACATTTATCTCTTCTTACAACGAAATAAGGAAACAAAGAACTCGTGATCTCGCTGTGAAGACAAAATGAGGGTGAACTCGCATAATTCCATGTATTTATAAGAAGAAAACGAGCCACGTGTGTCATCTTTTTTCATGAGGTGACGGACGAAATATATGATGTTGTATGACCTCCAAATGTCTCACAAGCTGATGAGGTAACGGGGAGGAGGAGGAGGAGGAGGAGGAGGAGGAGGAGGAGGAGGAGGAGGAGGAGGAGAAGGAGAAGGAGAAGGAGAAGGAGAAGGAGAAGGAGAAGGAGAAGGAGAAGGAGAAAGAGAAAGAGAAAGAGAAAGAAGAAGAAGAAGAAGAAGAAGAAGGAGAAGGAGAAGGACAAGGAGAAGGAAAAGGAGAAGGAGAAGGAGGAGGAGGGGAGCTTTGTACTAATGAAGTCGGGAGCAACTGCGCGGTGGCATCTTAATCCCCTCCCGCTACTACCTGATGACCAAAGCTGCTCCTAATTAACATCTAACTGCCTTAATAACACAGCGGGACTCGTCAAATACAGACGAGCACATCATCTGGAGACGCGCCCTCCGTCAACCTAACGAAGGAAGCGATAGGCGGGCCAGATCCTCCTCCTCCTCCTCCTCCTCCTCCTTCAGAGCCTGCTGCCTTATCACCCACCGGATCTACATATGCAAGGTAGAGCCATATGTAGACAAGCGTGTCTGTGTGTGTGTGTGTGTGTGTGTGTGTGTGTGTGTGTGTGTGTGTGTGTGTGTGTGTGTGTGTGTGTGTGTGTGTGTGTGTGTGTGTGTGTGTGTGTGTGTGTGTGTGTAGGCTACGTGACGGGCTACGTAACCTAACCCCCCATCTGCAGGTCGAGCAGTGGTGTTGATTTCATGATTAATAAAGGAGGACAAGCTCTATATCCGCCACATAATTGCGGGAGTTATCGCGGCATCAAGAGGAGAGTGGAGAGCGCTCGAGATGTACTACAGGTGAGGAGGATCGAGAGGTGGTGGTGGTGGTGGTGGTGGTGGTGTTGGCACGTGGGGGTGATTTGATTCCTTATAGATACTGCAGATTTTGGTATTATACTCGTACAAGGCTGACACTAGGATAAGAATAAATACTTGTATACCGACAATGATTAATAATAAAAAAAAAAACTAAAATATGTATTAAAAATAAATCCATACCTAATTATTGTTATTATATCTATCATTATTTTTCAGCAGTAATAGTGGCAGTAGTTTAAAATAATTCCCCAGAAGCAGATGCACACTAAAGGTTAGCAACAACAGTGACAATAACAACAAAAAGACTCGTTAAAACCATTGGATGCTAAGTGTTCTTAATCGACAAACTTTTCCCAGCAGCACCACTCCAGACCAACAATTAAGACACAAACCGCCGCCTGCATATGCTAACACTACGTACATCCCAACGCTCCTTTCGTCCGCAATGACCCACCAGAGCTGTCTCGATAGCCGGTCAAGAAGTGAGCTTCATTCAGATACACAGACATTCTTGGAGAAGCCAAATAAGCCAGCAGGACCATCTCGAGACCACTTAGCAACACACCAACTGCTTTTGCTATGAATGGTTAGCAGTGTCTGGTGTTCCGTGCCCTTCTGAGTTGTGGATCATCATGTGACATACGTAAAAATAACATTGAGACAGGATTATTCAAAGTATCCCCTAAAAAAGATAATAAAGAATGTCGATTGTTTTTTTTTCTTTTGGTTGGGAAATGATGATTTAAACTAAAACAAGATCAGACATGATAGTCGCGGATCAAAATAAAGGAAGTTAAAGAAAGAGTGAAAAGGACATGATAAGGATATTTTCGTGAAATGTTTAACCATAAAACGACAAAAAGATAAAAAAAAATAGAAAAACCGAAAGATAAAAATCACTAAGACACGTTTACTTTCACTCTGATACAAGTGGAAAAGTCAACATCACTCGGGAGTCAGCACAAGGAAAAGGAAGGAAAATTAATTAGAATAAAAAAGAAGGATAATTTTCATGTATTGTTAAACCAAATATAAAGATAAGGGCAGTGAGAAGCCTTGACTCTCACTCTTATAAGCAAAAACTGTAAGAATTCACCAACACACGAATCGGCGAAAAAAAAAAAAAAGAGAAGACAGGAAAAAATAAGGAAAGGGTCACTCGTGGGATATTAAGACGAGTAGAATGGGTAAGGGGAGAGAGGAACGCCGTCTGTCGCTCTGAAGTAGATTCCAGTGAACATCTCACTCTCTTGTAGCTACATCCCCTAATTGAGGCCGCTGAGTCTGGTTAGCAGGAGCGACACTCACATTGCATTCCTTCCACGAAAATAAGGCAACGTCTCACAAAAACACAACGTCAATTAAAGTCATTGTGCCTTTTATAAGTAATATTCGCAGCTCTCCTTACCCAAACAACCGAGGAAAGCAAAAACTACGAGCATATCAGAGGCGAATAATGAATATATTCCAAGTATTTCAGGCTCGTCGCGTCCAGGAGCAGGTGACAAAAAGCTCACCTGAGTCCAGATATGTGAACACCGACGATAATCTTGTCTTACATAGCGACTAACCATCATCTCCATATCGAGACGCAGAGACAATAAAGCGCTACACCGACCCGACAAAGGTTATCATTATACGGGTCATGTTCCTATATTTAGCCATTAAGAAATTCGCCTTAATAGGAATGACGGCAGGTTAGGCCACTCTGCCCCGTCCTTGGGCTATCGCTATTCCTGTTTGTCCGGAGATGAGCATGCGTGATGGTCTTTTTTTGGGACGCCGCTGTTTTGAGTCCTGTCATCTGGCTTGCTGTAAGTACGTGTCGCTCTGTCAAAACATGTCAATTCACTCCCGGAGAAAATATGACAGCGGGGACCGAGCCGATACGACCAAGAATGCCGGAGCTCTAGGGAGGACTGATGACTGGGTAGGGTCCACAGGAGGAGGACGAGGAAGAGGAGAAGGGCAAGACATGAAAGAAAAGTAAGTAAGAGCAAAGAGAAAACAAAGACAGGGGAAATATAAGTATGAATTCGTTAATGAACTAAAATAAATAAATAAAATAAATAGATAAATATAAGTAGATAAATAAACGCAAGAGTACAAAAAATATGCGAAGAGTTGATAGGGAACACTAGCCAAAAAAACAATAATAAATTCATTGTTTTACAACAACAAAAACGAAAAAAAAAAGAACAATGGAAAGAAGAAACTTTAAAGTATTCTACGTGTTGAGGAATGTGGACAAAAAACACAAGGATTCATAATAACGAATAAAGAAAAGACTCCTGGAAAAGAAGGGAGAAAGACGAAAAAAATGAAAGTATGAAAACGAAAAGGAAAGAATTCATACTTGGGAGATAAGGAAAGCCTAGGGATTCAGGAAAAAATAAATGAAAACTCTTTAATGAGACGAAGTGCTCTAGCTTGTCATTAGGATGGACTTAAGAATTTTGTTGACTTCATAAATATTCAGCCCTTTCATTGCTATTTCGCACATCACTACTTACTCATCACTCTAAGACATATTTTCTTGTACTACAGCCACCTCAGAAACATAATAACTAAAAATTGTAAGATCTTTTCCTTTTTTATCATTTCTTTTTTTGTAGGTACTTATAAATGTTCCTTAAAATACGTTAAATGACGTGACTTCCTGTATATCAGAGCGAAAGGGATAATCAGAGACAGAATCTCATAATAAAAATCAACATAAACTGACTGTGATTTTATTTACAATACTCATACTTAAGGACTCGTATTTTAGACCACTTTAATATAAACTTTTTTTTCAGATTCCATACAAGTATTTTATTAAGGAAAAATAAATTAACACATACCAGCACATGGGAATTGTTACATTAACCTTAGTGGCTGCAATATTAATAACAGGAGCTTCAAGAATTAATGAATATGAAAATTTGCCTTCCCTTATAATTTTCCTATAAACTCTGAGGTCCTGAATAAGGGAAACCATAAAATTATTCCACACCACCCACATGTAGCACCAATTAAATGTGCGATTATTCTGGAGCAAAAGTACTGATTACCGAAATTACAAAGCGTGAGAGAGAGAGAGAGAGAGAGAGAGAGAGAGAGAGAGAGAGAGAGAGAGAGAGAGAGAGAGAGAGAGAGAGAGAGAGAGAGAGAGAGAGAGAGAGAGAGAGAGAGAGAGAGAGTAGTTGATGGTTTATATGGTGTTTATTGATAGCCAACACTTCAATCAACACCACATAATATTTACTCATTTCCAAAGGTACTCCACACAAAAATGATCGTTCAGATTAGTTAAGCCCATCAGTACCATGACGCGTTTCCATATTCATTCATTATTTGGTGATTTCATACAGCTTCAGAAACTCATGAGGTGGATTTAAATATTGAAGACTGTGGCTATTAATCTTTTGACGCCCATAGACCCTTCCTACTGTCAATAATATGGTCTAATCGTACACAAATCTCAAGGTAAAAATGGGTCCCAGTATTGCAGAGGTTAACATAGGACGGATATGAGTAGAAGCAAGTGATATATGACAAGGAAATACTAGTGGACAAAGGATCGGAGTTTGATAAGCACAAAGACACTCCAAATTAAAATAATCATCTGAGCTACGAAAAGAAAGAAAAAAATTGGACAAAACACGTACTAACTAAAACAATTCATTGAAAGTACTACATGGTGAAGAGTTTTGTCCATCGTAAAGTCTCTCCATATAAAGGAAAGTAAAATGTTTAGTTAAATGTTACGGGAAATATGTAAATTAGTCTATAAAGGACAGATAAATCCCTATTAAAGAAAAATAGAACAAGGATAATGAAAAAAAAAAAATCATAATGAAGTGAGGAGTAGAATTGGTCAACAGTGAAAGGCACTATACATTTAGTCAAAAATATAAAAAAAACTGTAAATAAAAAAATAATAAAATACGACACACTGAAGAAGACAAAAAAAAAAAAAGCAACACAACACAGCAAATTAATAATGACGTAAGCAGTGGAGTTTATTTAAGGTGGAGAGCAGAGGTTATCTCCCCTTTGTGCAGGAGAGCAGGACAGTCACAAAGGTCCCAGGCACTTGAGTTATGTCCACCCAAATGACTCCTTTCCTCTGTGCCCGGTGATGGACGCTCGTGGCTGACTGGCTGCTCCGGCGATCGTTTCCAGTTATTGCATTGCGAGGGTTTAAAGTGAGTCTAATGTGAGTATGATGATTTTATGGTAATGGAGGCTAAACGGAGCAGGAGGATACGGTTATTAAAGGCACCGGTGATTATGCTAATAGAAAGGCGGTCAGGTACGCGAGGGGAGGAAGGAAAAGGGTGAGAATGAAGCTACTCTTTCCACATTACTGCTTGGGTAAATATCCTGTAACTATCCTTCAACACACATGATCCAGCAAACTAGCGGCGTTACAAGGAATAATGATGCAAAAATGGTCGTAACGAGAAAAGGAAGCCATTAACAATCTACCTCTCTGTTAAAATACGTGGGAAATTTTACGTTGATAGAAAAGATGTGAATGTTGAAGAGTTATGCTGTTTTAAGTTTTTTTTTCATTTCTTCACTGTTACCTACGTTGTAAATCATAATCAACGCCGTCGTCACCACTATAACGCCCGTATTCAGAAACGCCTTCTCTCACTACAGTTCTCCAAGGCCACAGAGACAATTAGCCGGGATTTCAAGACAGTTTTTCCTTTTAATAAACTAGAGATCTTGCGAATCTATCACCAGAACTATAAATAAAGGCTCTTAAAAGTCACTAATATCTTCAACTGGAGGCTTTGGAAACAGTGATGGTGAGGGATCAAAGCGTTACAGAATAGGTGCCTAACTACCACCACCATGCACTGTCCTCATCACCATCACTTCACCAACGGCACCACACCATAAAAATAATAAACGAAGGAAGTGGACAAAACATGTTAATCTCAACGACATGAAGATTAAGCAAGGCTGTGACTCACACATAAAAGAAAACAAAATAAAAATGAGCATATCTCTAAAACGTCCCAATCAATAATAACAGACAAAGAAAACAATGTGTGTAGGAGTAGAGGAAGGAGTGAGAGGCAAGGAGTGGACAGGAGAGGGACGAGAGAGGAACAGGAGAGAGGAGAGGGGGGGTACCAGGGGTGATGGTAGGATGGAATTAGCACATCACCGTCTGATCTGTGACACAATCTGGGCCAGCCTTCGTGTTTGTCCTCCGCCTGTCGATAATTCTTGGCGCTTCTAACGCCCACCTTCATCACCGAGGCGGGATGAGCGGTAAGAGGAAGAGGACGGGAAGGAGAAGGAGGAGAAAGAGAAGGAGAAGAAGGAGGACGGCAAGGACGATGAAGGTGAAGCGGAAATATTTACAACGAAACAAGAAAGAAAAAAATTGCGAAATGGAAAGATTTAGTAAAAGTTAATAGCGATGATAGATAATGCAAATGATAATGACAAAACCACCAAATACCGATTTAAGTACCCAGTGTCTCCCTCAGTAGTGATGAGTGATGAGGACTTCCATACGAATACCTGTCGAGTTATCTGTGCAAATTAACGACAGAAGGAGAACGGCTACAACTTGAACTCCAAAGCACGTACAGGTGGGAAAAATATAATGCCTTGGAGGTCGTGAACAGGTAAAGTCACTCTGGCGTAAAATAATGGGATGTGCAGCCTTGGAGGAGCCGTCGGACAAGGGCAGCGCGAGGGGTGTTCTGTTCCCTTGCTGGCTGTGCCTCCATCCATCAAAGTGTCTGGTGGCCGGTGTAAGATGTCAGCTGTCCGGGGGCGCCCGCCTGATAATTTGTGGAGTTCCAACCTCATTTTATTTTTATTTTTTATTGGTATTTTTTTATTATTGTTTTTTCTTCTTTTTTTCATGTCATCTATCATTGGTGCGCTAGAAATATTTATTAAGTCATACCTATTATTAAGAGGTACCTGCATGGTTGCATCTTCATGACTTTTTTTGATACTCATAATTCATTTCTAAGCTTAAAATGTTTTATGAACTCATATCCATTGTTAGGGTATACTCGCATATGCACACCAATTTTCTTAACATTCTAGTTTTTATTTGCTTTTATTTTATATTAATTACTGTACCCAATATATTAATTAATTTGTCCCATTATTAATATTTGCTTTGGTCAAATGACACAGTTCAAAAAGGTAAACAAGAAGAGAGTATATCATCGAGAGGTAAGAAAACTGAAGTCACAATAAAGTAACGATAAACACACGAAAATAAAAATTATCTTTATATAGAGAAAACCATAAAGACTATTTTATTCTCCTCAGTCAAAAAAAAAAAAAAAAAAAGGATCCTAGATAAGAAAATTTTATGTCACAATAAACTTCAGATAAATATAAGAAGCAATAATAACCCACTCTTATACAGAAAATCATGGACACTACCTGCACATCATCCTTGCACAGTCTAATCACAAAATTGAACACAACATTTATACTACTAAAAAAAATAAATAAATAATGACCACACACATAAAAAAAACCTAAGCAATAAACAAGTACTGAAGTTTATAGTCCGTCTCCCTCATCATTAATTATTCTTATTAGCACCAGACTTGCGTACTGAGAGGGGATGAAAAAGATAAATAAATAACTCCCCCTGAATACTTTGAGCTATGAACATACGGCTAATTAATTGGTGGTGTAAATTCCCTCCCCATCAATATAACCGGCGCAGGTAATTACAGCTGGGTGAGTGTTTGGCTAAAGGTACAGTGATGGCTGGAATTAACGCTAAATGGCCGGTGATGAAACACACACGCTGAGCACTGCATCACACGACCAGGAGATTGGCTTGGCTCTTACACCATCGCTCTGGATATCTGTTCAATACTCACAGCTTATATTCAGCACCAACTACAGAAAATGGAAAGGAAGTTCGCTTTCATAATACGGATCTTATTCCCCTTAGTACTGGGACACAGTTTTACCTTGAGATTTGTTTATCACTAGACAAAGCAATTTTACCATTAGCAAAGGTCTATGGAGAGCATAAGATTAATTGTCAGAATCTTCACTATTTTAATTCACCACATAGGTCTCTGAAGCTGTATAAAATCGCCAAATAGTAACCTGAATAAATATGAAAACTCGTCAAAGTACTAAAGCGGTTAAATGCAACATATGAGATGGTTTAACTTGCACTACCAGGCGCCATACACCTCCTTGTTTAAGCTGAGTCCTCGTTATATCAAACACAAGCTGGGTATAATGGATACAAACACTGATAAATAAAAAGGATAAGCAGATTTCTTTGATAATAATATGATGTTTGAATGAAGCATGAGATGATATGACTTGCACATACTCAATACTCGTCGTTACTAGCATTGAATTATACTAAAAACAACATGAAGATAGTTTTCTGTAAAATATCTTACTTTAATGCTACCTATTGGAGATTTAGTTGAAGCGGAATAACACTAATCTGTCAGAACACTCCCACTCATAAAGGTTGGATTCAAACCGATTAAATGATTGAATTAACCACCACTTTCAATAAAATTTATAACGACAATAATGGGTAATTTTCTTCTGTTAACTAATACGATACTTTAATGTGGCATCTGAATCAACCTGGCTTGTGCAGCATCAGGCATAATTATAATGTTGAGCTCTCATCGATCACATCAAACTCCAATGGCAGAAAATTATTGACAAGAGTGATGCGTATAGTTTTCTTATGTAAAATATTATACCTCACTACTATTATGAGAGCGTAAGATAAGCCATACTATAGTAATTTTGATCCAATTAAGAAATAAAAAAGAAAGAGAGAAGAATGATCCTGCTAAATGATGCACTGTAAAAAGAACACGATCATTAATAGACGCCGACCCTTCATTGATTATAATTAAGTTGTATGAAATTTATCTAACGAACCTCAATTATTTTCTCCTAATACTTTATAGCCTCTCTCTCTCTCTCTCTCTCTCTCTCTCTCTCTCTCTCTCTCTCTCTCTCTCTCTCTCTCACCTAGGAGCTACAGGTGGTTGTGCCCATATGAGAGGGAGAGAGGAGGGGAGGAGAGAGGGAGGAAAGAAAAGAGAGAGAGATGGAGGGATGGAAGGTGACCACTTGACAAATGCCATTCTAGACCTCTCCGGTAATCATAGCTGATTGCTCCAAGGGGGGAGGGAACGGGGAAGAGGGAGAGGAGAAGAGGTGAGAAGAGACAGCGGAATGGTAACATGGAGGGCGAGAAGATGGTTGGTCATCAGTCTTCCTCAAATCTTGTTAATTTGAGGGGATTCGCCGTCAACACACAGGAGCTGGAGAGTGTGGGAGTGTGGTCACAACAGGTTAGTGTCAGGTGTGTGTGTGTGTGTGTGTGTGTGTGTGTGTGTGTGTGTGTGTGTGTGTGTGTGTGTGTGTGTGTGTGTGTGTGTGTGTGTGTGTGTGTGTGTGTGTGTGTGGGTGGGTGGGTGGGTGGGGGGTGGTCCTAGCTTTCCCTCTGCCTCTTATTGT
>NC_059303.1:9780359-9795359 GCF_017591435.1 Portunus trituberculatus | reverse complement strand
TAATATTTCACTCGACAGTTTTATATTGCAGGATGCATTTGATGTGAAGCTTCCCTTAGTCCTGGATTCCTTGGTTTCTTATGCAAATAGTGTTTCTTTCTCCATTATTCATGATCCTGTATCAGTTTGTCCTTCAGTTTCATCCGCAATTCATTTCCATGTTTGCGTTTTCTTGTTTTTTTTTTTGTTTTCTTTTTTTCTATCTTCATACAGTAGGTAGGGAGTAGCACCATTAATTTCTCATCTGCCATCATCACCCAAGCCTATCAACACTCTCTCTCTCTCTCTCTCTCTCTCTCTCTCTCTCTCTCTCTCTCTCTCTCTCTCTCTCTCTCTCTCCCTCTCAGTCACCACATGCTCTTTTTTCTCTCCCTTTTTTTCTTACCCACTCACCCACACACCACCAACACCGCAATTCCAATCATCCACAACACCCACACCACCTCCTGCTGCCTCCCTCTCACCAGCATCCACACCACCATCACCACTTTCACCACTTGCACCTTCTTCACCACCACCACCACCTACTTTCCCATCACCACGATAGGCCCCTGAAGAAGAGGCCTGGGTGGGTGTTTCTTCCCGACGGGTGCTGGGTGTCCATCTGCCAGCCCGGTGATGGATGGTGTGCGAAAAATTGTTCCCTGTTTACCGTAGGATCACGTTGCCTAGGGATGAGGAATTTCTGAAGTAAATGGGGGAGGAGTGAAGGAAAGGAGGAGGAAAGTGGTGGAGTTGATGAGGGAGAGTGAAAATTTAATATGTGATGTGAAAATTGTGTATAAATTAATCGGTGTAATAACGCTTAGGAATAAGATGAGTAAATGTGTTTAGATTTATTTTCCTTCGTTTCAGGGAATGTATAAAGTGGGGGAGAGAAGGAAGGCGCCCATGAAAGTGAAAGTATGATAACTAATGTAAACAGAAAATATATAAACAAATTGTTGTAGTAAGGTCAGGAATAAGTTCAGTATATGTGTTTAAAATAATTTGTAGAAAATGTGGAAACTGGGAAGGAAAGAAAGGGAAAGGTAGATTCAAAGAAAATGAAAGTGAAAATCCAAGAGTTATGCACAACTTGTAGAAAAATCAATAGAGTAACGTAGTACAGTTAGGAAGAGACAGAGTAACTGTGGAAAGAGTGAAGCAAAAGAGAATGACAGAGTGAAAAGAGTGAAATAAAAAATTCTAATAAGTTACCCCAAAAAAAGAAAATAATATATTGGTCTATTCAGAACTCATTGTAATGAGATGGAGACCCATTTTTGCTTTGCTAGCTATATTATTGTCCTCATGAGCAAACAAACACAAAGGCGCAAAGATCCAAACATACGCACAGCTTGCAAGCGCGCGCGCACAAACAAACACACACACACACACACACACACACACACACACACACACACACACACACACACACTGCTCAGGTCGCTTCGACTGTCACTTGGCAAGCAATGTTAGCGTCCCATTCAAGTACAGAGTGCCACTGGTGAACCAGCAGCTGCGGTCCTTGCTGAGCAGCACGATGAGGCGTGTGGCGTGTGGAATGTCAAAGCCTCATCTAAGTCTGTATTAGGTCACTAGAGGGAAACCAGACGATCAGTGAAGAGATGAGACCGGAAGGCTGACAGAGAGAATCTGTCAGACCCCAGCATGATACCATGACTCGTGATGAGAGTTGTGCCTATATCGTGTTGATGGTGGTAATGATGGTGACGATAATCGGGCAATGGTTTACGCAATCCTAATCCACCGGCTTCTTTCTCCGTATATAACGATAAACATACTTCATACCTTTGTGTATGTGTGTGTGTGTGTGTGTGTGTGTGTGTGTGTGTGTGTGTGTGTATATATATATATATATATATATATATATATATATATATATATATATATATATATATATATATATATATATATATATATATATATATATATATATATATATATATATATATATATATATATATATATATATATATATATATATATATACACACACACACACACACACACACATAGAAAAGTAACATCACGTAGGAGGAGAGCGACACTACTGCAGAGTACTCAGCCTCTCGGGACTCGCGTCCTCTGCTCTGGAAACATTTCAATTAAGTCCGACTCAGGCGATCCGTAGCTCGTAATTAGCCTTCATTGTTCCCGCTCCGAACCTCCAGATGTCTAATGATAGCAGGTCCGTCAGCTCCCTGGGCGTCCATCGGCGTCCACTTGGGGCCCACAGTGTCGGGAGGCGTCCAACCGGAGCAAGAACACGTCAGGCCCTCTATACTGACGGGGCCAACTTGACTGAGGCAGACAATGTGGCCACTTGATCTGGTTGTGGTGGCATCATCAAGCTATCCAGGCAAGATTGTGTTTTCAAAGAAGGAATATCAGAGAAGTGGGTTGAGTTTGCACAGGTCATCCTATGGTCATGGATCATGTGATCATAAGCAATGCCAAGGTCATTCACGTCGTCTTACTCCCTCATCTCTTCTCTCCTCCAGTCCTCCCATCCCTCCACCATCCACCCTCCATCCTCCACACTTCCACCATCGGAGGCTGCGGATGTCGCTCGGCGCTTGGGCCGGGACCAAAGGGTTGTGCTACCTTAAGATTAATGATTCTTCACTCCGATGACCAGATACGCAAGGGACCCACCACTGCCGCCACGACGGTCGGTAAAAGTGACCACTGCGACGCCTCGTCACTGGTGTCATTTTACTCTCAAATATAAGCCTCAGGGTTAAGCCTCAGCTGGATATTTCCCAAGAACTCCAGCTACTGCCAAACTTCGTATAATTAATGATTTGTGGGTTTCTGAGTCTTTGTCAATATGCACACACTCTGACAAAGAGCGACCCTGGCCCGGTACGCCGCCAGAGTCCTGAGGACTGTAATCTAGAGCACCATCGCGTCCCCACACCAGATGGCCCTCGTCCAGCCGCCGCTGCCCTACTCTTCTGGTACGGGAAGATGGGGAAAAATGAACGAGGAAAAGAAACTGCTCACGTGGCATTCTTCAGAGTCCCGGGAGAGACAACGAGACTTTGGCTTCAGAGCACCACAGTGAATCATACAAACCCAAGTAGTGACAGGCTCTATAACAGCATCAAAAGTTAGTAACAAAAATCTGACATGAATAGGGAGGTACTTGATGAATACACGTCATCAGAGATAGGAAGGAATATTAATGGAAGGACTTGTGGGAGTGAAGGTGTGTCTTCGTACGGTGACGGTGGCCACGTTAAGTTGACTCCCCAGCCACCGATTTACTTTAACGACGAGTGTTGCAGGTGGCCCGGAGTCAGGGCAAGGTGTTAAACCTGACGCGAATGAAGATCCATTTGTCTTGACCACGTCACTGCAATCATGGAGGAAATCTGATAATGTGCAAATGTTATAATACAAAGCGGTGTATTTATCAAATCAGACCTCTGCATACATATTATGAATTTGTGTCATCAGTCTTACTAAAAAAAAAAATTCCCAAATGGTACTAATGAATGATAAATGCCTACATATAATTAAGATACTTCAAATTAAATTTTTAGAGAGAGAGAGAGAGAGAGAGAGAGAGAGAGAGAGAGAGAGAGAGAGAGAGAGAGAGAGAGAGAGAGAGAGAGAGAGAGAGATTAAAAATAAAATCATACGTGGGTGCTCTACCATAAGGTACTATAATGTTCTACCATAAGGTTGTTTCTGGTATCCTGACATTATGACATAAGATCAGAAAGGATTCTTTTAAAGGAAAGTCAATTTTTATGTGGGTAACAGAATGAAAAGTAACTATTTACATAATGAAATGTTAATTATATTAGAAATAATAAAGATTGACGCAATAAATTATTGTTCATCTCTAATAACAAATAAAATATATACTGCAAAAAAAAAAAAAAACCCTAAGAAAATATTCAAGACTTACTTTCTTATTTCAATAGTTTTCTTGAATTTGGATAGTATAGATGAAAGACAAGTGCAGTGTATATTAATAAGTATGTTCGTTTTTAGTGTTCTTACAGTTCTCAGTGTACCTAATTACAGTGCAGGCAATGCTTAATTAAACTTTATGCTGAATAAAATTATATCCATCTGGGTTAGTATATATCTTTATATATATATATATATATATATATATATATATATATATATATATATATATATATATATATATATATATATATATATATTTATTTATTTATTTATTTATTTATTTTATTTATTTATTTTTTCATCTGTATTCATCTAAAATTTAAGTAAAGTATATTTGCAACAAAAAGAAGCAATTTATTGGTTTCAGGTGAAAAAATTGGGAAAATATTATTATTACAATGACGCCAACACAGCAATATATTGACGAGATTCAAAAAGATAAAACCACCAGACCAAGAGATAACAGAGGAGAAACGCACTTATCATACTGAGAGAGAGAGAGAGAGAGAGAGAGAGAGAGAGAGAGAGAGAGAGAGAGAGAGAGAGAGAGAGAGAGAGAGAGAGAGAGAGAGAGAGAGAGAGAGAGAGAGAGAGAGAGAGAGATGAATGACACCTATTATTATATAATTGCAAGCAAAAACGATGTAAATTATAGATGCTAAGGCAAGAAAGATAAGAGTGAAAGAGGAACACGTGGCTGCAGCTGACTTGCATAATAGTGTGTGTGTGTGTGTGTGTGTGTGTGTGTGTGTGTGTGTGTGTGTGTGTGTGTGTGTGTGTGTGTGTGTGTGTGTGTGTGTGTGTGTGTGTGTGTGTGTGTGTGTGTGTGTGTGTGTGTGTGTGTGTGTGCGTGTGTAACCTCCAGGCTTTCTTCTTCCTCTCATCCCTATTCTGTCCAACTCTCTAATGCAAGAGTTAACCAGTACGCTCAATCATTCATCCCTTTCACTGGTAAACTCTGGAACTCACTCCCTGCATCTGTATTTCCAAATTCTACAACTTGTCTTCTTTTAAGAGGGAGGTATCGAGGCATTTGCTCCCCTAACTCTGGCTGACGGTTTTGGCACTTTTTCTACTCTTTGGAGAGCCAGCGCTCCTCAAGTGGGCTTTTTTCTAACTTTCTTTCTTTTGCCCTTGGCTGGCCCTCTTCCCTACGTAAAAAAAAAAAAAAAAAAAAAAAAAGTGTAGACCGCCATGTTCATCTGGGAGTGTGATGGTGGTAGGAAGTCTCCAACACACTGCATCTTTCTATTAAACACCTGATAATCAAACATATTTCTCTGCATAAATAATTTCCCCTTGATGTGACAGCCATTTGACGCTTATATCCTGCCACAATGCTCTTTCGTTTGCCATCCTTAACCAACATTTTTCTCTTATTTCTAGACAGGATGCACACCTTCTCAGAGAACCTCTCCACGTGTGACTGGAATCTCTATTTAATGATGTTTCAACCACCTTCCCAAATCAATGCAGGAAATACCATGAATCTTCGTTCTTTCGTCCCATGTTATTAAAAATCTCTTAGTTTCTTGCCTTTTCATTATCTACTGATTTATTCCCTTGCTTTCTTCTTTTTCTTTTTCAACTAATGTCAGATGTAGCTAAAATCCTCATTCGCTCATTCCATGTTACTAAGAATATATATATTTTTTTCTCTCTCTCTTTCTACCTTCTTACCTTTCAATTTTCGATTTATCTCTCCCTATATGTTCTTGTTATCTCTAATTCAGTGTCATAAATAACCTAATCATCTAACGTCAAGGAAAATATCTATCTTTGTGGCCTTTCACTTCCTACTCACTGAGAGAGGAAAACTCATTATTTCACTCACTCTTCTCTTCTGGAATACTTTCATAATATTCCAGATAATCGTGGTATTGAAAATATAGATATAATTTTACTAATTATCTATTGTTTACCATATTAATTTTCCGAACGATGGATGATAAGTGAAATAAATGTATTTTGCACGCACACTTAACATCTTTAGTATTGACACGCATTTTTACCCTGATTTTTGGCTGTAATTACTCGATTTTACTTACATTAGGAGGGGGTCTATGTACGTCAAAAGATTAATGGCCAGAGACTTTACTATTCTAATGCCTACATAAGTTTCTAAAACTGTACAATATCGCTAAATAGTAACTAGAATGAATACTAAAGGTACTGAAAGGGCTAAATACAAATATAATTAAAAGAAAAGATCGCAAGCATACACACTCATCACCAGAATATATTTCAGACCAATAAAACAAACGAAAATCACAATAACAAATCCTGATCAAATGGAAACGACACAATACACACACACACACACACACACACACACACACACACACACACACACACACACACACACATACACACACACAAATAAAGTTACATATACACACACCATTTTTTTTCCTAATTTGTAAAACCCCCCAAATCAATCCCTTCTCATTGAAAACCTCCATCTTTCCCACAGATTCCTAGATTTCCAGATTCTCACAATGCCGTCACGTCCGCGGCGCCGTATTGGTCAGGTCCCGCTGGAGTGCCAATTAGGGTGCCAGGCGCGCCAGAGGAGGGGCGGCACTACGTAATATGGACGTAATTGAAGCTGATTGTTCCCTCCCGTGTGGCCATAGGATTCCTGTATGGAGGAGGAGGAGGAGGAGGAGGAGGAGGAGGAGGAGGAGGAGGAGGAGGAGGAGAAGGCAGGAAGAAGACGAGGAGGGGAGAATGAGAGGTCAAATTATTTCCTGTCTTCACTCTCCTTTTCTCCTTTTATGCTTCCCACTACTTTCTAGCGTTATTTGTCTTTACACTGCAGAGAGAGAGAGAGAGAGAGAGAGAGAGAGAGAGAGAGAGAGAGAGAGAGAGAGAGAGAGAGAGAGAGAGAGAGAGAGAGAGAGAGAGAGAATGATAAGTAAAAAAGTCTCCTCTTCACTTTCTTTTTCCTTTTCCTTTTTTTTTCACGTCTCTCTCTCTCTCTCTCTCTCTCTCTCTCTCTCTCTCTCTCTCTCTCTCTCAATCCACGTTGCTGAAAGACCAAGAAGGAAAACTATGATAGAAAATAAGCTGAATTATATGCATAGATAGCTGCTCTTCTTACTTTTCCTCTTCCTCCTTCATTCCTCCTACTTTTTATGCCATTCTCTTCCTCAAGCATGTCTTCTAGTATTTTTTTTTCTTTCTATCTTTTAACCCCTTCACTATCATGACGCGTTTTTATTTTAATTCTGCTTTAATACATTATGATTTTATACAACTTCAGAAACGTATGTGAGGATGAAAATAGTGAAGACTCTTTGCATTACCCTTTGACCTCTATAAACCACTTCCCAACGTCAATGAAATCGTCTAATTGCACTCAAGCTTGTAGTAAAAATGCCTCCCAGCTCTGAAGAAGTTTAAAATATAACTAAACCACTAAATTCCTTCTTTTTTTTCTACCCTCCTCCATTTCTGCCCATTCTACTTGTACTGCCTCCTTCTTCCTTTCTGCTCCTGCACTTCCTATTCTCCTCCGTCGCTCCCTCTGTCTAGAACACAACACTAATATTTACACTTAAAGAGGCGTTCGGGGGACAGTGCGTGATGGATCAGGGAACCGCACGACCCTGGCCCTTAGTGATGCCCGCGTTACAAATCACCGATGGAAGACCTAAGACCTCGATGATGGAGGAGAGGGGGGAGAGAGGATAGAACACAAAGGAACACAAACAGAAGCAGACGCACTGGTCCTTACCAGGTTGTCTGTGATAAAATGCAATATCTTTAAAAGTAAGATAAGTAAGATGAGTAAGTTAGTTGAGATATAGAGGAGGAGGAAGTAGAGGAGGAGGAATGAGGAGGAGGAACGTATATTTCAACTTCATATAATTTAAAAGTCATGAGTAGGATTTTTTTCTTCATTAATAAGCCCAAGGTAAGAGTTTTCATGAGGTAGTTTCTATCACCATCTAATTTTCTTTTATTATAATCACGAAGCTCCACATTATAATTACTTCACTTTGAACACAGCTGAGATAGAAAGCAGACCACGAGAGGCACAACATGAAGCCAGCCACCCCTAAGAGGAGCAGCAAAAGGCAACAAGAGGCCTGTAATCTCTGTACACACCACATCACTAATGAACTCACCCGCACATGCATCTCAAAATACTCGCTGACTGCCCACCACGACACACCAAACAAACACTCCCCGACACACTGACAACAGAGCCTCGCAACACACGCAGCCACACTCACTCACCACACCCACATTCACTCACCACGGTTAGGCATGCACACACAAACACTCCCAAACGGGGGCGTGTGTACGTCAGCAAAGCACACAAACATCCTACACACCCGTGCGTCGTCCCACACACACACACACACACACACACACACACACACACACACACACACATTCCTTAGTCGTTAGAAACCCTGCACTAATTTGTGTGTGTCAGTAACAACTACTTAACGAAGCATAAAATCGTGGGTTGGGCATCAGCTGACACCTTATGATGGAGTGGAGAGACTTGCCTCCACCCTGTCCTTCTACCAAGTCTCTCACTGGTGCCCGCTGCTCACCGCTCGCCCGGCACAGCTGACCTAGAGCCGCAGCGTCGACGTGAACTACTGGGCACTTTATGATCTTCAGCTTGGAGTCAGAATAAAGTGCATATAAAGTGCATGAATTATCTGTAAATTAGCCTCTCTTTTAACAAAAGTTATATCTTCATAGTAATATAGCATAATTGACAACAAATGACGAGCAACGGATTATTTTTTTTCCCAGAGCTGATATAAAAAGAAAATAATTATGATAATCTAAAAAAAAAATAATCACATGAAGTGTAATGACATATAACACAAGGATCTTTATGCAGCTAATGTGTGTAAAAAGGCAAGATGACGCAACTTGTGATGAGCAGGATACAAATTAAGCAATATCACAGATGCATTAGTGATTTCCTCATCACCGACAGATGTACTGCACATGTAAACCATGGTCCAGGGCAGGGCTGGACCGGCAGGAAGTGTTATAAAAGTCTGTGTTGTAACCTTCCTCCTGGTAAGTGACAACAAAAGAAAAAAAAACTTGCCTACACCAGTTTTTGCGACGAAAAATTAGCCGGAGGAAATGTCTCTAAGTCCGGAAACGTTCTGTCACCCAGGAACGACGCACACCTGACCGGCCGGACCCGCCTGAGCCTCGGATTATTCACTTTGACGTGAGAGGAAGACGGCGACGTGCAAATATGAAGAAAAAAGGTTTGGAATGCGAATGTTTTGCAACTACGGACGTGTATTGAGGATGTGATCTTATTAGAATGATGGAGGACATCCTATTCACTTACCACATAATAAAAGAGAAGAGCAGATGTAAAACATTAAATGTTATGTCACTTTATTTCCTAGCTTTGTAAAAGAGAGAGAGAGAGAGAGAGAGAGAGAGAGAGAGAGAGAGAGAGAGAGAGAGAGAGAGAGAGAGAGAGAGAGAGAGAGAGAGAGAGAGAGAGAGAGAGAGAGAGAGAGAGAGAGAGAGAGAGAGAGAGAGAAAGAAAGAAAGAAAGAAAGAAAGAAAGAAAGAAAGAAAGAAAGAAAGAAAGAGAGAGAGAGAGAGAGAGAGAGAGAGAGAGAGAGAGAGAGAGAGAGAGAGAGAGAGAGAGAGAGAGAGAGAGAGAGAGAGAGAGAGAGATATATATATATATATATATATATATATATATATATATATATATATATATATATATATATATATATATATATATATATATATATATATATATATATATATATATATATATATATATATATATATATATATATATATATATATATATATATATATATATATATATATATATATATATATATATATATAATGCACTACAATCATAAAAACACGTAAAAAAAAACTTCCCACCACACTACTACAACATTTTCAAAACTCTCCCTCAACCCTCTTTAGTGCCATAAAGACGAAGTATAAACCCATAAACGACCTGACCCACGTGGCCGATCCCCAGAATAAGCTCCAGGTGTCCTCGCGATGACCTGTCCTGCTCATGGTCCTGGCTGCCCGCCGCGCCGCCTCCCGGGGGTGGTCGTGGTGGCGCCTATGTGCTAATGAGGTTTTAATGATGCGCTGCGTGTCGGAAACAGGTGAGAAGGGGCAATGGAGGACTGCTGGTTGGGATATCCTTAGATGGATCAGTGGGGGATCACACTACACCACTGCGGGCGCCCACACACACACACACACACACACACACACACACACACACACACACACACACACACACACACACACACACACACACACACACACACACACACACACACACACACACACACACACACACACACACACACACACACACACACACATCGCGTAGTGTAGTGGTTAGCACGCTCGACTCACAATCGAGAGGCCTGGGTTCGAGTCCCGGTAAGCGGAGAGGCAAATGGGCAAGCCTCTTAATGTGTGGCCCCTGTTCACTTAGCAATAAATAGGTAAGGGATGTAACTCGAGGGGTTGTGGCGTCACTTTCCTGGTGTGTGGAGTGTGTTATGTGGTCTCAGTCCTACCCGAAGATCGGTCTATGAGTTCTGAGCTCGCTCCGTAATGGGGAAGACTGGCTGGGTGACCAGCAGACGACCGCGGTGAATTACACACACACACACACACACACACACACACACACACACACACACACACACACTGGAACTCCCTGCCTGCAATTCCGTATTTCTGTCTTCCTAAGTCTTGACTTTTTTTAAGTGGGAGGTTTTAAGACATCTGTTCCTTGATTTTGTCTGATTTCCTACTACTCTTTAAGGGAATCAGCACTTCAAGTGGGCCTTTATTTCAATATTTTGTTGCCCTTGGCTAGCTTCCCTCCTACATAAAAAAAAAATCACACACACACACACACACACACACACACACACACACTAAAAATCTCTAAAGACTATGGAGAAAAAAGAAACCAGTGATACAAAGGAAACAGAAGCACTCGAGAACGTCCATGTCATCTCACCTAACTTGCAATCTTACCTAACCTGGCCACGATATTACGCTTCTTTTTTGTCAGCGGGATATAAGGCGTGCAATCATATCCTACAAGAAACTAATAAAAGCGAACGCTAATCTTAGGGCGGGAGGGGAATATTGCAGCCTCACTTCGCGATAAAGGTTGTGGATCGAGGCAATGTTTCTTCTTGGCGACGATATACGAGAGAAAAACACGACCAGGGACGCTCAGGAAGCCTTGTGGTCGCGTGGTTGTACAGAGTCGTGAATGGTTCTGCCGTAACGAGGATATTGCTATTGCTAATGGTCGTTTCTCAGCCAGGAATGGTGAATTTTCATGTTTTAATGAGTGAGCAAGAGCAGTCATATTTTTTGGTGAAGTTGTGTTCGGTGTCCATAATGAGGAACTGTGGCTTGCAGTATTTTCGCGACTAAATGAGGAGGGAGGTTCATTATTCAGCTGTTTATTGCTACATTTTTTTTTCCAAGAAAACAATAAATAAGTATATCGAATAAGTTAACTAAGCTTTTTTTTCTCTTTATATAAGAGAGAAGTCTTGTATCTTAACGAAATGGTTTGAGGTGCTAAAAGGCAACCATAATGTGAAACCAAGACGCCCCGAGCTAGGGACATCATCGGGGCATCAGTGAGGGGAGGGAGAAGGTCGTGCGTGTGTGTCCCCATTGAACGCTGAATGGAGCCCTTAGGAGTGACCGGCGACCTAATAAATCTGAGACAGGAAGCGGCTCGGTTGTAGCTAATCACTACTCAGGACTCTGGGATGTTGAGAGTGGCAGCAGGTTGGTTTTCGTTACTTACCGTAATCACAGTGTTGGTGAGGCAGGGTCCGCCAGCCTCTTTGTCTGCCTCTCAGGTTCAACAAAGCTCACTTGACGGGCCAAAAGCAACGAGGCTGAACTTCAAATTTATTTTACCTCGTAAATATGCGCAAAGGATATTCTTATGTAGTTTCCATGTCAAGCAACACACTCTTTGGAGGAGAAACACGCAAAAACGTCGTACACCCACCCACCCACCCACACACACACACACACACACACACACGACAGGTGAGACCAAATTCTTATCTTTGCATGACACTATAGCAATAACAAAGGTAATTCAACTCTATAACTTCCAGGGAGAACATAATTGTACCTTCCTGCATTCCACGGTCTGTAAAGATAAAAAGGCCATAAACAAACATAAAAACAATATCTAAAACATCAATAAACCGCAAGAATAACGCCTGCCTCACACAACGTACGGATCGACCAGAGCATGGCGCAACCCTTTTTATGCTTCGAGATTCATGCCAAAACGTCCGATAACATTTTACGACGTGGGTAATCCCGATAATAGACTCGTAAACTTGATGGTGTCCCGTGTTCTGAATGGTAAGAGAAATAGCTCATCCCTCCTCCTCCTACGTCCCTATACTCTCTCTCTCTCTCCCTCTCCTCTCCCTCTCTCTCTCTCTCTCTCTCTCTCTCTCTCTCTCTCGCTCCGCTACCAGTATCATTCAACTCATGCCTATAAAAACAACGGAAGGAAGGAGATGCACAACAAAAGCGATCCAGTCCCTCCCTACCCTCCGGCAGTGTCTCCTGAGGCGGTAGGATGCATCACGTCCACATATTTGGGTCCGATCGATCATCACAAAGGTGAGGCGTGTGTGCTGCCTTGTCTGACGTCCTGCAAGTAGCATGAGTCTCGATGGCGATCTACAAAACATATTGTTCGCAGATGTACTGTGAGTGTGTGGCAATGAGTCAACGAAAGTGCTCGGGAGGGAGGGATGGTAGGTAAGTGGGTGGACGGAGGGAGGTGAGTGGAAGGAAGGAAAGAGGTGGGAGGGAGGGTGAGGGAGGCGCAGGTGTGTTGGAACTGAAACCTTGGTGAGGACAACAGCTTACCACGTGCGCAGGTGGGCGGCTAAGGGAGGTGGAAGAGAGGGTAGATGAGTCGGTGGAGGAGTAAAAAAATAATCTGAAATAGGGGATAGATAATAGAAATAATAGATAAAATAGGTAAGAGCTCAGAATAGTACAGGTGCAACAAAATTAATGCTGAGAGTTGATAAGTCGGTGAAGGATTGAAATAAATCTAAAATAGTGTGCACGTAATAAAAATAATAGAAAAATAAGTAAGAAACTCAGAATTGTACATGGGTAAAAGATTTAAGGCTGAAAAATTACTGAAGAAGGAAGAGGTGGCGAGTTGAGGGAGAAAGGCGAGGAAGTTTTTAGTTTTTGTAAGCGTTGTGCAGGGAACAAGAAGGCTAATGTATACCGAGACAGTGACCACACGAGGCAGGATGAATTGTTGCAAGACAGGTGAGTGAGTCGCCCTTTCTTGCCACCACAGCGCCATCCTTCCTCTGCTGTGAGCCACGACGCCAGAACACCCGACGCTGGTGATGTATGATGGAAGCTGATTCTAAGGATACTACCACCTCATTCACCACCACCATCTTTATCCTCCCCCAACAGTCCCCATCTCCACTCTTTACAACTACCATTATCAATACAGTCACAGCCACTTTGCAATGAATTTTAAACAGGTAATATAACTTTATGACAAGTATCCATTATAACAGAAGGCATATTATTGTAGAAGTCTCATAAACACGCTCTGAGGATGAATTATATCACTGAAAATATCAACTGTGTACTGAACTCAAGATAGGAAACAAAGAATAACTCAGGTAAGTAAACTCGTACACGTTGATAAAAGGAGAAAACAAGATGTGACTCTAGAACATGGTAGGAGAAAATAAGTTAGGAAAAAGAAAGAGAACTGCAGAAAAAAAAAAAAAAAACGTTCTAAAGACACTTCTGAATACCAACTAAACTTAAACTTACCGCCACCACCACCACCACCATCGCCACCGCTACATTACTACCACTCCGGCTACTATCCTTACTAATAACAGCAACAATGACATCACAACACGCCGCCTCTACCACCATCACCACAACCTCACCACTGCTGTTGCCGTCACCACCCACCACCATGACCAGCAGCTGCACCACACCGCTACCGCCTCACACACACAGACACACACACACACACACACACACACACACACACACACACACACACACACACACACACACACACACAGAGGGTACAAAAAGTAAGGTGTGAGGATAATAATGTCACTGTGGTCCGTCATTATTGCCTGGTCACCTGTTCTATCTGTCCGATAATTCATAAAATACCACTCCAGTTCCTTAAAAGGCTGCATTACACTCTCAGGTGTGATATTTACTGATTTTATTTTTCTCGTGGTTTGATAAATCTTACAAAAACATTAACTTCCTCCCTTGTTCGTTATGAATTTTCAACTATTTGAACTGGAGTTTAACTGAAAATAGATACTGTCGTATATGAGCAAGTAAGTAAAAGAATGGAACAAACAAATGAAAGAGAGGCAGAAGAATGCAAAAAGGGGATAGGTGGTGAGGGCGGTAAGGGGAGATAAGGGCGAGAGGGGCGTGTGGCAGGGAAGGTGGCGGGTGGGTGGAAGTGGGCAGTGGGGGCAGGAGGGAGGTTAGTGACTCGGCAGAAAGTGAACACAAGGAGGGCAGGTGCCAACGCCGGACCTTGATCAGCATTTCATTAATAGGGACCATTTCGAAACACATCTCTGATATATATTTTAACGTGGGGACGATACATCACACTCCTGGTTACTATTAGCAGCTGGTTCATACTCAGGATAATAAACTAGCAAGCTGACAAATAAATTATGGGAAGTATCAAGAAGGTCAAGATTTACACGAGCTGCGACAAGAGTATTGTGATAAAATGTCATTGCCACATTTTTTTCCCCACATCTTGGTCCACTAAATCGAGGTTCCTTGCAGCAGTGTCGAGCAACAAATGAGAAATAAGAAAAAAATACAAGAACAAAAATTACCAAGAAACTTTAGGAGCGTGTTAGAGGCCCGGTCGTCGACTCTAGCGCGAGTATCATTTGTATTCATCTTCACCCACTTATACCTCTTCAGAAAAGGCGTGGTTTATCATCTTCACCTTCA